>NW_027531917.1:1726103-1824217 GCF_008692635.1 Crocuta crocuta
CCTGACACTAAGGTCACTGTGGTTGTAACAGGAAATACTGAAGTTTTTTGACCACTTGGGAACCAGGTTAGGAAATGAGGTCAAGGGTCTTTGGCTTCTTTGCCGCCCTCATCCTCCACAAAGTTGATTCACGTTCAGACTGTTCACTTAGAATTAGTGAAAGTTTGCAGGCCCTGATAAGAGGTTTTGCTAAAGGAAGGATTCTTTAACATCAGTCTCCTTATGGCTCAGGGGAAATTACTAGTGTGGGTTGCTTATCCGTGATTAAAGAAATTCGACTACGGAGTAATTTCTGAAGTCAGTTCTTGAACTTTGTCATCAAGCCTAATTGACAGACTATTAGGTAGTCCTTCCTTTGTTCCTTAAAGAGTTCTTGTGTGTTTTCCAAAAACAAAACAAAACAAAAAACGACCCGGCTCTCTTCTTAAATGCATTCTCTTATTTTCTGTTTTAAAGCAGAATTTGAATTAAATTCCTCTAAAGGGACAAAAGTGTGAAGGATAAATACGGAGTAATTGCTGCGTTTTGTTAGGGCTAATTTGGTCAGACAGTTGTTTTCTTGAGCAAATGTCTCAGGTTTAATTCTTTATGACATGTTGGGAGCCTGGCTGGCTCAGTCAGTGGAGCTTGTGACTCTTGATCTAGGGGTCCTGAGTTCGAGCCCTACTCTGGGGGTAGAGATTACTTAAACATTTTTTTTTAAAATACTTATGACATGTTAATAATTATAATACAGCTAAAAGTATCATTGATCAGACTTTTAACATGCAGGCATAATCTGAGCCCTTAATTTGTTTTCACTTAATAAAATCATGTAAGATGGAAACATTTATCTCTGTTTCACATGAGAAAACTAAAAGCACCAGGTGGTTATATAGGTCAGAGGTCACACAGCTGATCTTTGTGATTTCATGCTTTTAACCACTGTTAATATGGAGCTGTAAGGGTTTAGTGTTAAGAATTTTCATTCTGATATGTGAATGATATTGAATGCAGTTTAGAAGGGGGGTGGGTGTTTGTTTTTTGGTGTGTAGGGTCTTAAAAGACAAAAACAGAAAAAAAAAATGAGACCATGTTTATGTTTAATTTAAAAATGAAAGATATCCATTTGTGGTTTGTCTACCATTGTAAAACTTAAAAGTCATTAAACAACCAGAACAGCTATTCTTGAAGTACCAGTCATCAGTAAGGTAGTGAACCCCTGGCAAGGGAGACCCTGAGATCCTTCCAGAAGATCCACAAAGTCAAAATTATTCTCATGATAATTCCAAGGCATTATTTGCCTTCTTTTCTCATTGTTTTCCAAGTCTGCAGTGGAGTTTTCCAGAGGCCATGTGACATGTCATATATGGCAATAAATTGATTGCAAAAGCATATATGATAATCTGTTTTCTGTTAAACCACACATTAAAAAGATATTCAAAAATGTAAAGCAGTACCCCTCTTTTCACTAATTTTTTATGTGGAAATTAGTGATTTTTTATAAAATGCTATTTTGTTGACATGTAATGAGTTTTTATTTGATCTCATTACTTTTATTATTTTTGTCATACCTCCTTTAAAATACTAATGTGGAGCACCTGGCTGGTGTAGTCTGTAGAGCATACATATAACTCTTGGTTGTGAGTTCAAGCTCCACATTAAGCATAAAGCTTAAAAATAATAATAATAAAATAATTCATAATAAGCATCTGAGAAGTTTGCTCTCAGTTAGTAGCTATTCATTTTATTTTTATTTTATTTTATTTGCCCTCAATTAGTAGCTATTCATATCGATACTTAGTATATTAACACTTGAGTTGTTTCCTTGTTTCTATGTGAGAGATATATACTCCAAAGCCCTTGTAGACTGTTTATCTGAAAACTAGTAAGATTTGATCATTGTATGTGGAAACTAATTTGACAATAAACTATTTGTGTAAAAAAAAAAAAAAAGATTTGATCATTGTAGATGCCAAAGTAAGAACTATTTCAGAGTGAGAAGTTGTATCAAGGACAATTTACGGAGATTCATAATTTATTCTGCTTTTTTTTTGGAATGCTGCTGTCATAAGATATATTCTAGTGTTCAGGCAAGTTTGTAGCAGTTTTCCTCCTTTGAGCACAGTTGAAAAACTGTCTTTCAGTGCCTAGAAGTTTATATATAGCAAATTTCAGTATGTAAAATGTTAACAATTACTCTCACCTCCCCCCCAACACACACATAAGCCCTCTTATTTTATATTATACGTGCTCGAGCTTCAAAATGATTCTCTTCCCTGCCTCCATCAGATGCTGATGCATGGGTATCTACCGTGAAATGCTTCCAGAATGTGAAGAAAGAAATTAGGAGGGGAAACAAAGATTAAACTAGCCAAAAAAAAAAAAAAAAAGTAATAGGTCAAATTAGCTACCTGCAGAAGTCCCTACCCTAAGAACTGACTTGTTTTTGTTTAGAATAATGGGATAAATGGATGCTGCTGTTACAGAGTCTAGAAGAGTTTGTAATCTCTAGAACATCCACCAGAAACTGCGCCTTTGTAACTATAACTTACCACTTGTAACCTCTCTGAAGAAAACAAAACAGAAGAATACATAGCATGGAACTAGAACTGAGAGCCCCTGAACTGGGGGTGGTCATTGTATCTAAAACTGACAGCAAGAGAGGCTCTTGAACAGCTGATAGTGTTGTGCCTGAATTGCGAGTCCCCAGAGACCTCCAAGGAGCCAACACTGATGCAAGTACATAAGGGTCTTTATTATAAGCTCTAGCAGGGGCTCACCCGTCTATACCGGCAGAGCGGCAGCAAGAAGAAGCCCTGAACAATAGCGAGCAGGGTTTTTATGGGGTAAGGGATGAGGGTGTTACAGTGCACACGTTGTACGTATAACATCATCACATAAGCACCAATCATAATTGAACAACACCCATGGTTATAGTTTTGACCATTCAGTATCAGTGAGGCGTCCATTACTTTTGGCGGGACCCAATCATGACCTTTGAGAATCCTTTGAAAATGACCAATTATAAGGTGAGCTCAAAGGGCCTACCTGGGGTTTAGGCAAGCGGTGAGTGATTGGCTGGTTTGCACAGAGTAACTACCTGCAGTTCCCAGCCCTCAGACCACAGGAATGTTACACATTTCTTTTGATTGGCTGATCCAAGGGTGGTCCTGAGGGTGGCTTCAGCTGAAGCTTCTCCTGGA
Source organism: Crocuta crocuta (assembly GCF_008692635.1). Lineage (NCBI taxonomy): Eukaryota > Metazoa > Chordata > Mammalia > Carnivora > Hyaenidae > Crocuta > Crocuta crocuta. Next base: position 1,729,289 of record NW_027531917.1, read on the forward strand.
ACTGGGCTGCACGCAGCCGCAGCCAGAGGTTGCTCTTAATGGAGGACTTAATTTCAGGCTCCTCAATAGAAGCAAATTGTTCATTTTGGCAAATAGATCTCTGAGGCATTGGTTCTTGACCCAGGAATGATTTTACTTCCCAGGGAATGTCTAGCTATGTCTGGAGACAATTATGGTTGTCATAACAGGTGGTGGGTTGAGGGGTTGCTATTGACATCCAGTTGGGTAGAGGTTAGGAATGCATCTGAATATTATACAGTAAAAATGGACAGGACAGCCCTCTACACCCCTCCCCCCCACCAGCAAGAAATCATCTGGCCCACAGTGTCAACACTGCTGAGGTTGAGAAACCCTGCTCTAGAGTGAGAAGTTGTTCCTCAAGTTGTTTTATTAGAGAACTACCCACTAAAGTCTTTCATCTTTCTTTGTTTTGATTCTGTGCTCAGTGAAGAATCTTTTAATGGTAACTTGGTGTTTTATGTGAGGTTTTTGTTTTTGTTTTTTTAAAAGTACCAGAGAGGTTGATCAGTGAGTATTGCTGTATTTAACAAACACATAGTAGCTACGGTGTGTCAGATAGTGTTCAGAGTGCTTTTAAATTTTAACATTAATCGTAACAACACCATGGTGTAAGTACCGTTATCCCCATTTTGCAATTGATGACACATAGGCACAGAGAGGTTTGGCTAGTTTTGCCATGGGTTCAGATTTTGCTGCATGAGTAGTTTCAATCCTTTGCAGTCATGTAGGAAATTAACTGTGTTTATACGTTAATGTCTTTTTAGTGATTAACTTGAGCCAGTCTTTCAGCTTAAATCTGGATGAACCAAAGAGGTCAGGTTTTTGAATCATTAAATCTGTTTTTTTAATGTTTTTTAAGTTTATTTTCTGAGAGAGAAAGAGAGAGGAGAGAGAGAGACAGCATGAGCAGGGGAGGGTCAGAGAGAGAGAGAGAGAGAGGGAGACACAGAATCTGAAACAGGCTCCAGGTTCTGAGCTAGCTGTCAGCACAGAGCCCGACGCCAGGCTCAAACCCACGAACCGTGAGATCATGACCTGAGCTGAAGTTGGGCGTTTAACGGACTGAACCACCCAGGGCACCCCTCTAAGTATTTTTTTTCTTTTACTTTTAAATATATATTCTATTACATGTGTCATCTCCCTTTCATATACCTTTTTATTCTTTTCACTGAAGTATAGTTGGCCTACAATATTATACAATATATTAGTTTCAGGTGTATATAGCATAGTGATTCAACAATTATATACGTAGTAAATGTTTACCATGATAAGCTTAGGTGCCATCTATTGCCATAGAAAGTTACTACCATATTATTGATTATATCTCCATGCTGTACTTTTTTTTGTTTAATGTTTTATTTATTTCTGAGAGAGAAGACAGCATGAGCAGGGAAGAGTCAGAGAGAGAGAGGGAGACACAGAATCTGAAACAGGCTTGGCTCTGAGCTAGCTGTCAGCACAGAGCCCGGCACGGGGCTCGAACCCACAAACTGTGAGATCATGCCCTGAACCAAAGTTGGACGCTTAACTGACTGAGCCACCCAGGTGCCTTTTTTTTTTGTTTTTTTGTTTAATGTCCATGCTGTACTTTTCATCCCCATGATTTATTCCATGATTTCTTTATAGTTGGAAGTTTGTATTTGTACTCTCTTGCTTTTTTTTTTTTATTGTGGTAAGATACACAGTATAAAATTTACTGTTTTAAGTGTAAAGTTCAGGGCATGGAGTACATTCACATTATTATGTGACCATCATCACTCTTCAGAAATTTTTCATCACCCCAACTCATTTACTCTTTTTTTTTTTACAAAGAGAATGAACATCTTTTTCATTTTTCTTTCTCTTTTCTTCTTTTTTTGTTTTTAAGTAAGCTTTACACCCAGTGTGGGGCTTGAACCCATGATCACGAGATCAAAAGTGGCATGCTCTACAAACTCAGCCAGCCAGGCACCTCCATTTATCCTCAATTGTATGTAAAATATATATCCACCCAGCCTTTTTATCATTTTTAAACATCTTCTTACTGTATACTTCATACAGGTATAGACTTTTATTGACCTTTGCATTTTCAGACATTAGAATATATTCTCTAAATACATGTAAATGCCTTTTTATGGAAATATTATTTAATCCTGACCAAGTATTTTCTGAGTTATGTTCGGGGAGGGGGAGGAGGTGGGAAAAGGATCTATGAATAAGTAAATTTGGCAAATTTCAGTTTAAACCTCTGTCTTCACTTTAGAACTCTTAGAGCTTTGAATATGATATCCATTATGTGTGTGTAAAATGAGAATATAATTTTGTGAATTAGTCTGGTGTATACTTTTTTAGTAAGTATGGCACATAATACAATTTTAGGAACGCTGCTTGAATGTTATCTGAAGGTTGAAAAGGAACCATGGTATAATTTGACATCTTGAAATTGTTTTCAGGAACTTACTATATACCTCTGTATCATTTTAGCTAAGTAATGAGCCTTTTTTTTTTTCATTTGTATTTTATGTGGGGATTGTAGGGGGAGAATTTTCTGACACAATGATGACAAATGTATTCCTGGGTAAGTAGTATAATATACTGAAAATCATGTGGCTTTTGGAGACCCAGTTATGAAGTTTTTACTAGTTGCAACTTTGGACAAGTTTCTTACCTCTTAGGCTTCATTCTTCTCATTTGTAGAATGATAGTTAATTGGTCCTACCTTACAAGGAAGATGGTATGTGTAAGCATTCTCCCTGCTCCTTGCCCCGCCCTGACATGCTGAATTACAAGTTGAAATTCACAATAGGGTTTTGTGAGTGGATTGTGTACAAGCAACTTTTGTTAAGATTGTGTATGCTCTGGGGGCCTGGGTGGCTCAGTTGGTTAAGCTTCTGACTCTTGATTTATGCTCAGGTCATGATCTCATGGTTCATGAGATAGAGTCCTGCATCAGGTCTGTGCTGACAGTGTGGAACTTGCTTGGAATTCTCTCTCTCTCTCTCTCTCTCTCTCTCTGCCTCTCTGCCCCTCCCCCACTCGTGCTTTCTCTCTCTCTCAAAATAAATAAACTTTAAAAAAAAAATACTGTGTCCTGCTATGTGCCTAGCACTCAAAACAAAACAAAAACTGTCATTTCATACAACGCTAAAATCTCTTAGCTTTCAAAAATGAGATTTATTTTACACTCTCATTACAAGTTGTGATTGTAGTTCAGGTTGCAAATTCACTCCACCTGTCTTTTCATCTGCAATTCAGGCTAAATGGTGGCATCCATCTGGAACATGCTGTTATTTGAGAGAAGGGACAAAGATCAGAGTACTGATGAGAAAAAGTGCCTCTTAATGTTTCTGTGACATGGCACACATTGTATTTATTTATATTCCATTTGACCAAAGCAAATTGCATGATCAGGCCTGTTGTTAGTAGGGCAGAGTGGTAATCACATCATATTATTGTTCATGAAGATCATATTGGCATTTTCATATAATTTCTGTAGCATGAATGAGTTGCAGCTCACATGGAAATGGGTACTGGTATGTAATCATATGGGGGGGAAGCAAATAACTAGAAATCAGCAAAATCAGCATGGAAACAAACCATCATATATAACCTTATATCTATGAAAAAAATGTACCTTGCATTCTAAAGAAATCACTGTTACATATTTTGGAGCACCAGTTTTTTATAGATTAAATAACCAAAAATAATTTCAAATGACAACAGTATTAAATTTGACTTGTTAATTTTTATTTGTATTCTAGGTATATTAAAGCAAGTGAAAGATTACATTAAACAGTGTAGCAAATGCCAGGAAAAACTAGATCGTTCCCGTCCAATATCAGATACTTCAGAAATGTTAGAAGAATTGGGACTAGACCTTGAGTCTGGAGAAGAAAGTAATGAATCAGAGGATGATCTGAGCAATTTTACTTCAGCTCCAACTACAGCCTCCAAGCCTGCAAAAAAGAAGCCAGTATCCAAACATGAACTTGTATTTGTAAGTAGAACTTTCCATTCAGCTTTTACATTTGTAGTTAACGTATTAGTATATTTGTAATCTTCCTGAATTTTTTCTTAAAGTACCGAAGCTGCTTGACTCTTGGCACTGACGTTGAAAATTTAAGTAAATCTGGGGCGCCTGGGTGGCTTAGTCGGTTAGGCGGCCGACTTTCGCTTAGGTCATGATCTCGCGGTTTGTGGGTTCGAGCCCCGCGTCGGGCTCTGTGCTGACAGCCAGCTCAGAGCCTGGAGCCTGTTTCAGTCTGTGACTACCTCTCGCTCTGACCTTCCCCTGCTCATGCTGTCTCTCTCTCTGTCTCCTAGAAATAAATAAACATTTAAAAAAAAAAAAAAGAAAATTTAAGTAAATCTTTGTCTTAGGTAATACACTCTGTATTACATACACTAAAAGTATGCTAATATTGCTTTTTCATTAATCATAAATATTCCTGTAGTTAATTCTCTTTAGAATGTAGGTTGTTGGTTTGTTAATCATTCTTCCTGCCTTATTTTATTTTTTAAATGTTTGTTTATTTTTGAGAGAGCACATGTACGTGCCCACAAGAGCAGAGGAGGAGCAGAGAGAGGAAGACAGAGGATCTGAAGTGGGCTCTGTGCTGAGAGCAGAGAGCCACATATGGGACTTGAACTCAAGAAGTGTGAGATCATGACATGAGCCAAAGTCAGATGCTTAACTGACTAAGCCACCCAGGCGCCCGCTTCCTGCCTTTTTAAATGGTATATTGGTGGGGCCACCTCGGTAGCTCAGTGGGTTAAGTGTTGGACTCTTCATTTCAGCTCCTGATCTTGAGGTTCATGAGATTGAGGCCCATGTTGCGCTATGTACTGACAGTGTAGAGCCTTCTTGGGATTCTCTCTCTTCCTCTCTCTCTGCCCCCTCCCCTGCTCTCTTCTTCTCTCATTCTGAAGATTAAATAAATAAATAAATAAATAAATAAATAAATAAATGGTATATTGGTACAGGTAGACAGTATGTTTCTGGAAGCAATCTTTAGGTCATGAAACAAGGTAAAATAAACTGGCTAGGTCTTGGGGCACCTGGGTGGCTCAGTCAGTTAAGTGTCCAGCTTCAGCTTGGATCATGATCTCACAGTCTGTGAGTTCAAGCCCTGCTTTGTGTTCTCTCTCTCAAAAATAAACATTAAAAAAAAAATTGGTGGGGCGCCTGAGTGGCTCAGTCGGTTAAGCGTCCAACTTCAGCTCAGGTCATGATCTCACGGTTCATGGGTTCGAGCNTCAGGTCATGATCTCATGGTTAGTGGGATCACTACATCAGGCTCACTGCTGTCACCATAGAGCCTGCTTTGGATCCTCTGTCCTCCTCTCTCTAGACTTCCCCCACTTACAATCTCTCTTTCTCAAAAATGAATAAACATTAAAAAAAAAAATAGCTAGGTCTTTGTATTTTACCCGCATTACTTTCATACATCATTAAGTTTCTGACTAGTAAGAAGAGGCAGCAAGAAGTGAGATGCAGGAACATAGCAGAAAATAGTGAGAATGATCTTTTTATTTAAACATATAGGTAATAAAGAGTATCTGGCTATTTCTTCATATTAATTAGTGGTGCCTTTAAAAGTGAATAATTGGGGCGCCTGGGTGGCTCAGTCGGTTAAGCATCTGACTTCGGCTCAGGTCATGATCTCATGGTTCGTGGGTTCAAGCCCCGCATCGGGCTCTGTGCTGACAGCCAGCTCAGAGCCTGGAGCCTGTTTCAGATTCTGTGTCTCCCTCTCTCTCTGTCCGTCCCCTGCTCACGCTGTATCTCTCTCTCTCTCTCTCTCTCTCTCTCTCTCTCTCAGAAATAAATAAAACATTTAAAAATTTTTCAGAAAATAAATAAGTAAATAAAAGTGAATAATGTGTCACATTTTAAGTTCTGTTAAAGGTAGAAATACAGATAATATATAATATAACTCTTGATCTTCAACTTATTTTGATAGGTTGACACCAAAGGAGTGGTGAAACGTTCTTCTCCAAAACATTGTCAGGCTGTCTTAAAGCAGCTCAACGAACAGAGACTCTCCAACCAGTTCTGTGATGTTACTTTGTTAATTGAGGGAGAGGAGTACAAAGCTCATAAATCTGTTTTGTCAGCTAATAGTGAATATTTTCGAGATCTTTTTATTGAGAAAGGAGCTGTTTCCAGTCATGAGGCAGTGGTGGATCTTTCTGGTAAGTATTTTCTAATACTGTTGCTTTTTGTGTATAAGTACCTACTAGAAGATGGGTGTGTGTATGTCTTAGAAACTCAGGGTGTGTGCTGCAGTGGGAGAAGCCCACTTAGAGCAGCAGACTAAGGTGAATTGAAAAAGTCCTTCCTCAAGCTTTCCAAGGTATGGTTCTGAGAAATGCTGTCATTTTCTGTCACTACCTCTTAGGTGAGACAGATGTAGTGGTAGAAAAATTTCTGACCTTTACATGGCTAAAAACAGTTTGAGAGAAATACATAACTGCATCAGTGCTATATTACACTAAGTGAATATGTTACTTAAAATTGTTTGTTAAAAAAAATTGATTGCCTGTATCTGTGTTGTGGAACATGTAATAATAGAACACTTTTGTAGGTCTGTTTTTTATTGTTTAAAATTAATTATTAGAGTTCATTAGGTTCAGTAATCAAACTGTTGATGTACAATAACCAAAATTCCAGGTGTGGCTTCTTTTCTTTGATTTTATTATTGTTACTATAAATGAATAATTTGACTTTCTTTTGACTCACTAGAATTTATATATTGGCTTAGGAGTCAACAAATGAAAATTTAGGAAGAATTAAAATAGGTAACCTTATTTATACATTTCTCATAATATTAACTTACTGTTAACTCTTGATTACTGAATTACTGACATGACTGTGTGAAATATCATTTCCCTTTTCTGAAACAAAAAAAGTAACTTTATCCAGATTTATAAATACTTACCTAGTTAACCACTGATCCTTTTCTACCTTACGCTTTTTAAACTCTCTTCTTCTGGGAAGACAAATACATGTATTTTTCCTTAGCAGTAGCTATGTGTTTAATTATTAGAAAATATGTATTAAGCATCCACTATGTGTGAGGAGCTAGCCTAGGTATGGGGATATAATGGTGAGCAAAAACTTTCATGGATCATAGAATTGTATTATTACATTTTAGATTAGTGATAATTTACTTTGTTCTGGGTTTGGTGACTCAAGAGAAAATATGTCTTCTACTGGGTCCTCTGAATAATAAAACTCATCATGGATATAGTTGTAGGTTTTTTTAATGTTTATTTTTGAGAGAGAGAGAAAGTGTGCACAAGTGGGGGAGGGGCAGAGAGGGAAGGAGACAGAGAATCTGAAGCAGTCTCCACACTGTCTGCGCAAAAGTCTCCTGGGGGGCTGGAACCCATGAACTGTAAGTTAAGGACCTAAGCCGAAGTCAGACACTCAACCGACTGAGCCACCTAGGTACCACGGATATAGTCTTTTGACATAAGTTAGCTTTGGAATTTTTTTTATCTTTCATGTATCTGAAGTAGAAAGAGAGAAGTGTATGAGTATTGCTTTTTCAGTTTCTCAGCAGCTTATAGCAAAAGAAGTAACTGCCCCATATTAAGTGCAGTGCAGCCTCCTATTATTCCCACAACATTCCTCATTTGTTCTTCATTCTTTATGCTTGTGTTTACATATTGTCCAGCAAATATAATGTAAGTTAATAGGTTAAATAAATAAATTTTACTTGGTTCAGATATTAAGTGAAGAGTGTAAAATATGTATACAGAATAAAAAAATGTGTATCTTTTTTAATTACCTAGTTAACGTAGTTGAATTAATCATTGTTTTCTTTTGTTAATGCTTGTAAAAAAATTTTTCTGTAGAAAGTCAAAGCTATGTTTATAGGTTATTGGGTTTTTTTGTTGTTGTTAACATTTATTTGTTTTTGAGAGTCAGAGAGAGAACACAAGTGGGGGAGGGGCAGAGAGAGAAGGAGACACAGAATCTGAAGCAGGTTCCAGGATCCTAGCGAGCTCTCAACACAGAGCCCGACATGGGGCTTGAACTCACAAACTGTGAGATCATGACCTGAGCCGAAGTCAGTCGCTTAACCGACTGAGTCACCCAGACGTCCCTATAGATTGTTTTAAATTTTCAAAGTTGTTCTTTTGTTTATAGTTTTCATTCTATTCAGAATTTATTTTAATTGGTGTAAGATAGGTCTTTGACTTCATTTTCCCCTCATTTTGATCATTGCTTGTCTCAGAACCTTTAGTGAAAAACTCCGTCCTCTTCTTGCCAGTTGATGACACAAAATTCTCTTACAAAACAAATTTCCACATATTTGGTACCAATTCTAGGCATTGTTCTAGTCTATAGGTGGTCTCTTTTATGGTATTTTCACTTGATCTTAATTACCTTAGCTCTATACTAAGAAAAGTCTCTTACTTCTGTTACGCAGGTGGGTGTTCAGTTCATAACCCTTTGGTCTTCCATATAAACTATAAAAGCACTTGTAAAGTACACACACAAAATACTGTATTTTGATAGAGATTACATTGAATGAATAAAGTTTTAGAGATGTTCCCATAACAGTCTCAAACATCTTTGTAGGATTATTCTAGGGTACTTTATATGTTTCGAAACTATTATATTTTTTTCTTAAAATTATGTAATTTCAGATTTATTTGTGGTGTGTATTTTATATACTATATATATACAGCAATACTGCCAATTCCCTTAGCATTTATGGATTCTTTGAGGTTTTCCATATAAAAAATATATTATTTGCTAATAGTAATGGTTTTGTTTCTACCTTTCTAGTCTTTATATTTTGAAATTGTTTTCTTGCTTTACAGTGCTGTCCTGGACCTCAAAAAAATACAGTTGAATAGAAGTAGTAATAGAGTGTTCACTTACTACTTTCCCGTTTCTAAAGAAAATGCTTTTTTACCATGAAGTATCATTTGGTAAATGTTTTAATAGATAACTCTTTACCTCTTTAACATTAAGGAAATTCTCTCTAAAAATGGTGTTGGTTTGTAACTCCCTGCGGAGGTTCTAAAGCATAATCTAAAACTGTGCCCCATGTATGGGGTGCCTGGATGGCTCAGTCAGTTAAGTGTCCGGCTCTTGATTTTTTGTCAGGTCAATGATCTCATGGTTCTTAAGATCGAGCCCCATGTCAGGCTCTACAATGAAAATTCGGAGCCTGCTTGGGATGTTCTCTCTGTCTCTCTCTCTTCCTCCCTCTCCCTCTCTCCCCTCTCCTGTCACACATGCACTCTCTCTCAAAATAAATAAACTTAAAACATGTAAATAACACTGCCCCTCTGTACACAGAGGGCAGGAAGAGGCTGAAGAAAGAGACCACTCCAGATGGGTAGGTGGCAGGTTTCATAAACAAGGGAACTTCTGAATGAGGATTGTCCTGGGTGGCTGCAGGATGAGTAGATCTCTATGCCAGAATCGTAAGTAAAAGTTTATATACAGACCTTAACTATGTTTAGGTAACTGTCATGTATACAGGAGGCCTTAACTGGGCTCAGTCATGTACCCAGTCCAGATAGCCTCAATACCACATTTCTGTCTCAAAGCTGTATTCTTGGAGCAGCTTCTGGGAATAGAGCGTTCATGTGAAACACATTCCAGTAACAGGGGAGGGGCAGGGAGCCTCCAGTTCCCTGCGTCCAGCTGAAGGGTCTGCTGGAAGTCAAGTCTTCCTGATGACCTTCTTTCACAGTGTTGATTTATCACATATTTTTTTCGGTATTTATTGAAACCATCTTTATTTTTACCATTCTGTTAATGTGGAAATTACAGTGATTTTCTGTTAAACCAGTTTTTCATTCTTGAAATAAATCCAGTTCTGTCATGTTATATCACATTTTTTATAAATTGCTGTTTGGTTAATTACTGTTGTCTAGAATGTTTTCATGTATATTCATGAATAATTAATTCTTTTTTCTTTTTCATACTATTTCATGTTTTAATATCACAGTTGGTCTAGTCTTATAAAATATATACTCCCTTCATTTTTTAGATACACTGAAATAGTTACTGTGTGATTAGAGATATCTGTTTCTTGAATGTTTGGTAGAATGGTAGCTAAAATTACCTGGGCCTGTAATGGAGTTGTGGGGAAGATTTTTAAGTACTAATCTGACATGTTTAATGGTTAAAGAATTATTCAATTCTCTATTTCATCTTGAGTTATTTATAGAAAGTTACATTTTTGCCAGAATTTGGTTCATTTCATCTAAATTTTCAAGTTTATTGGCATAAAATTTAATTCAAATTTTAAATACTACTGTCTTCTACACATTTCCTGTCAGTGTAGATTGGTTATTTGTGCCTTTTCTCTCATTTCTTAACCTTTTCTTTCTTTCTTTTTTTAAATGTAAGCTCTACACCCATTGTAGGCTGGGGCTTGAACTTAGGATCCCAAGATCAAGAGTCTCATGACTGACTGAGCCAACCAGGTGCCCTTTCTTTCTTTTCTTTCCTTCTTCCTTTCTCCTTCTTCCCTTCCTTCCTTTCTTTCTTTTCCCTTACATTTTCTTTTACTAGATGTTTACTGATTCTTTTTTTTATTTTTCTTTTGCCAATTTTGGCCCACTGCCTGTTTTTGTAAATAAAGTTTTATTGGGGACAGCCACACCCATTCATTTTCCTTGTCTGTGGCTGCTTTTGAGCTTATAAAGGCAGAATTGAAAAATTCCTACATAAACCAGCGACCCCTAAAGCCTAACATATTGTTTATCTGGCTCTTTACAGAAAAACTTGGCTTATCACTGAGCCAAAATATGAGTTTTTTAAAGTTAAAGAATTGACTTTTATGCATATATATAATCCAAGATTTTTATGTAAATAACTGAGGAAACCAGTAAGATGCTAAAACTTTTTAATAGAATTTGAAGAAAAAATTCTTTCAGCCAATCAGTGGTACAGGTACAATAACACTGCTCTTAGTACCTGGTAGTCTTTTTTTTTTTACCTCTTACAAAGTTTTGACTAATTTTTCTTAACATACCTTTTGAAGAACAGTTACATTAATCTTCCTTTTACCATATTTGAACATTATTCTCTCTCTCTCTCTCTTTTTTTTTTTAAGTAAACTCTTCAGGTGCCTGGGTGATTCAGTCTGTTGAGTGTCCAACTCTTGATTTTGGCTCAGGTCATGATCTCCCAGTCCTGAGATCAAGATCTACTGAGCCCAAGGCCCTGGCATTGGATACGGAGCAAGCTTAAGATTCTCTCTGCCCCTCCCTCACCTGCACACATGCAAGTAAATAAGTAAACAAAACAAAGTAAGGTCTTCAGGCAACATGGGGTTCAAACTTAAAACCCTGAGATCAAGAGTCACGTGCTCTACCAACTGAGTCAGGAGCCCCTGTTACTTTNTAGTGCTTAACCCATTAACTCCCATCCTTTCCAACTTTCTAGTTTTCAGTATTGCAGGCTATAAATTTCTCTTTAATACTGCAGATTTGTTGCTTTTAATCCTACATGTGGTCTATTTTTATAAGTTTCATTTTGCTTGAATCGAATGTAAATGTTTTCAGTTGGAAGCAATATTTCAATATATTGTAGCTTGTTAATTCTCTACTGATTATTTTGTGTGCGTGATCTTTCAGGTTTTTATTTGAAGTTTATTTGTTTTGAGAGAGAGAAAGCTCCTATGCATGAGAGTGTTGAGCAGGGGAGGGGCAGAGAAAGAGAGAATCCTAAGTAGGCTCTACACTGTCAATGCAGAGGCCCATGCGAGGCCCAAACCCACGAACCATGAGATCATGCCCTGAGCCACACTGGTGCCCCTGGATCTATCAGTTATAGACAGAGGTGCTTTAGAGTGTTAACTAGTGTGATTCCTTTGTTACTGAGTTTCTTCAGCTTTTGTTTTACATATCTTGAGGACATGTTATTAGATGCAAAAAAGTTTAGGATTTCCTTTTGTCATTATGTAATGGCCCTTTTTATCTTTTGGAATACTTTTTACCATTAAAATCTTGTAAACAATATTTTTTATTTTTCTGTTTTGACTGCTTTAGTAAATGTTTTTTGGACATGTAACAATACTTTCATAATTATTTGCCTAGGGTATCTTTCTTCCATCTTTTATTTTTCAACCTTTTTGTATCTTAAGATTTTAGATTTCTCTTTAAACATCATCATTTCTGGATTTTGTTCTTTTTTTTAAAATTTTTTTAATCTTTATCCTTGAGAGAGAGAGAGAGTGTGAGCAGGGGAGGAACAGAGAGAGAGGGAGACACAGAATCTGAAGCAAGCTCCAGGCTCCGAGCTGTCAGCACGGAGCCTGACGTGGGGCTTGAACCCTCAGACTGCAAGATCATGACCCGAGCCGAAGTCAGACACTTAACCAACTGAACCAACCAGGCGCCCCTGGATTTTGTTCTTTTTTTTTTTTTTTTTTTTAGGAAAATTTTTTTTTTTTTTTTTTTTTTTTTTTTTTTTTAAAAANAGAGTGCCCCTGGATTTTGTTCTTAATCCAGTATGAGAATCTTTGACTTTTAACTGTCCTACATAGAAATTGTTAGACTTCCTGAACCCAGCAATTGAGAAAATTGTCTTTAGTCAGTTGAGAAAAAGTTTCAGCCAGTAACTTTTCAAAAATTGTTTCTGCCTCAATTCCTCTTTTCTCCTTTTCTGAAACTCCAGTTAGATAGACATTCTCATTTTATTTATTTAGTTTTTCAATGTTTTATTTATTTCTGAGAGAGAGAGAAACTNCCGAAGTCGGACACTTAACCGACTGAGCCACTTAGGTGCCCTGACATTCTCATTTTATATTCTGTGTCTCTTAATTTCTCTTATATATTTTCGTTATCTTCATGTACATTATTTTGGAAATTTTTAGCTCACCCACTCTTTAATTTGCTGTTAAATTCATTTATTGAACTTTTTTATTCCAGTCTCTTTTCTATTTTTATTTTTTAATTATTTTATTTATTTTTTTAAGTAAACTCTTTGTCCAACATGGGGCTTGAATTCACATACATGAGATCAGGAGTCACATGCTTTGCTGACTGAGCCAGCCAGGCATCCCTCTTTTCCATTTTTTAGAGGTTCTGTGTAGTTCCTTTTCAGGTGTCTCTTAAAGGACTTCTTACTATGACCTTTTGCTCTTTACTGTATGCCACACTTGACTTTTCTGTATGTGATCATAGCAACACTTAAAAACTTTGTTGGTTTGATTCATGCTGTTTGTTTCCACTAGCTCTTGTTCATAGTGCCTTGTTTGTAATTTAAAAATATATATATGTACACACTGAATTCATATTCTTCAGAACTTTGTGGGAAACTGAGTTTGGGGTTGAAAGCGTTTTCCGCAGAGGAAACATTTGGTTAAGATTCTGAGGGCATTACCAGTCTGGGACTGCTTTAAATTCTGAGCCTGAGGATTTTTTTGAGCACCAAAGTGCTATATATTCAACAAAAAATCCTACCAGATTAAGCCTGGTTTGAGGTCATGACTAATCAGGAAGGATTTCTTGCCTGTTTCACTCAGTGCTGGGGCACCAAGTATATTTAAAATAATACTTTAAAAAATTTTTATCTTCTATTTTTTTTAAGTAATTGGGTCAAATTAGGGTATGTTAGTCTGCCATACTGTTGGATATGGAAGTCCCTGTCATAATTCTTCTATCTGTTGGTTCATATCTCTCCCATGAGCTTTCCTGGTGTAATATGAAATTGGCCCCTGTACTCAAAAGGCATGTAGAGACCAAAGAAACAGGCCATTCCAGGTTGGTAGGTGGCCATTTTCACAAGCAGAGGGCACCTTATCTGAGGTGGCAGCAAGATGAATGGATCTGCGCACCTGCCCACTAAATCTTAAAAGTTTCTAAGAGGCTTTAACTGGGTCCAGTCACACATTCTGTGTAGATATTTTCAGTATCACATGACTATCCCAAGGTTATGTCCTTAGAGCATCCTCTGGGAGCAGGAAAGGCAAGTGACAGGGAAGAAGGCGAGGAGCCTTTGAGTGCCCAGAGTCCAGTTCACAGATCAAAGGGCAAACCTGTCTTTTTTATCACATTCCCTAATACTCTCTATTACCAACCATTGTTGTCCATTTTTTTTCTTTTTTTAGTTTTTAATTTTGGCAACACAATATAAAATTTACCCTTTTAATGATTTTTTTAATGTTTATTTTTGAGAGGGAGAGAGAGCAAGCGTGAGCAGGGGAGGGGCAGAGAGACAGAACCCGAAGCAGGTTCTGTGCTGAGCAGAGAGTGTGATGTGGGGCTCGAACTCAAAAACTCACGACCTGTGAGATCATGACCTGAGCTGAAGCCGGACATTTAACAACTGAGCCAACCATGCCCTCCCCGCCCCCCCCCCCCAATGAAATTTAAGTATACAGTTCAGGAATGTTAACTGTGTTCACATTATTGTGTAATGGATCTCTGGAACTTTATTATCTTGCAAAATTGTTGACATTTTGGTTGAAATGTCTTGCAAAGTGTGTACATTGTATGTAAAAAGGCTAAGGGTAAGAACAAGATACTGAAATTATCTACCTATTCCCTCTTGACAAAATTATGAATGATTTTTATTTTTTTATTTTTCTTTGTGTTTTTGTATTTTATGGTAAACCTATGATTTGTGTCCTTGAAAAAATTGTGTTACATATTCAAACTGTTACGTGGAACAGTGTTAATTCTTTCATGGGATATTTTTCTTAGAACTTCAAATTTAGAAATTAAAAAGGTATAGTAAAAGATCAAAATGTATTTTTTTTGTTGGTTTTCTTTCTTTCTTTCTTTCTTTCTTTCTTTCTTTCTTTCTTTCTCTCTCTCTCTTTCTTAAATACTTACTCAAGCTTATTTAACTGCTCTTATAAATTGTAGCAGGATTAACATAGCTTCAGCCTATTTAATTACCAACTTTGCTAGGATGGCTGAATTATCCATATGATAATATTGATGTATATAGTGCCCTCAGTTTTCAACTGGACTGCTGATATATATCACAGTTTAAGGCTTCTCTTCCTTGTTCATCATTTATCTGCGTCAATAAAAGGACTACATTTTATGTACCTTGAGTCAAAACTGAGTGATACAGCAAATGTGGGCTTTTAAAAGGTTGCTCTTTATATTTTCATAAAAGATCTTTAAGCTAAATTATGATATGAGAAAAGCAAGGCAAAGAATAAGTGTATATTATATGCCAACTACTGTAAGAAGAAGGAATAAGATTTGCTTGATTGTATAAGGAAGCTCTGGAAAGCTATACAGAATCTTATTCATACTGATTATGGAGATGGAGTTGGACATAACACTTTTATTTTTGAATTATGAATATTAATAGCTTTTGTAAAATAGTGAATTATTGAGAACTTAGAAATAAACTGATCTCATTTTCTCACATAAAATAAAAATGTAATACTTCATGTGTATGGTAATTATTTCCTTCCTTAGGCCAGTAATACACAAACTATAGCCCACAGAGTAACCCTCCTTTCCCTTCCTTTTTGTAAATAAAGTATATTGGAACGCAGCCATGTTCATTTGTGTATATGTTATCTGTGGCCGTACTTTTTCAGCTACGGTGGCAGAGTTGAGTAGTTGAGATACACATCTTATGGCCTGCAATAATTATTAATGATTCTTTACAGAAAATTTTTGTAAAGAATTGACCCCCTGTGTTAGATCTTATTTTTAAATTTTCAGCAGTAGAACCCTTTGTTCACAATCATTTTTATATGGACTTCTATTCTTAAAATATATGGTTATACTTACAGAAGTGAGGTTAGGGGACAGGTTGGTTGAACCCTGCCTACTCACCTGCCTCCCTCTCTTTTTTTACCCTCCATTCTCCAGCAGCTGTTTCTTGAGGGGAATTTGAGGAACCCCCGGGGTTCTAAGGAGTACAGTTTGAAAATGACTGCCTTACAACAACTCTTTGAGGTAGTAAGTCTGATATTATTTTCTATTTTAGGTATTGAGAGACTCGGCTCATAGAAGTGAGTTAGTCAAGGTTTATTAAGCAACCAGAACACAAAACAAATCTACAGAGTTTAATTGCAGAATAAATTGTCATATTTGCCTTTATATTGTTTTATATGATCATAATCATGTATTAATTGTTCTTCTAAGGTGTTTTAGTAGACATTTAACTTTTTTGTACCCCCCCCTTTTTTTTTTTTTTTGTTCCATGCAGGTTTTTGTAAGGCAAGCTTCCTTCCTTTATTGGAATTTGCCTATACTTCTGTGCTAAGTTTTGACTTCTGTAGCATGGCTGATGTAGCCATCTTGGCTCGTCATCTTTTCATGTCGGAAGTTTTAGAAATCTGTGAAAGTGTGCATAAGCTAATGGAAGAGAAGCAGCTAACAGTATATAAGAAGGGTGAAGTACAAACAGTTGCATCTACCCAGGACTTACCAGAACAAAATGGAGGCACCGTACCTCCTGTGGCTACCAGCGAGGGGACCGCAACAACATTACCTACTGAACTTGGGGATTGTGAGATTGTACTATTGGTGAATGGAGAATTGCCAGAAACTGAGCAGAATGGAGAGCTAGGACAGCACTCTGAACCCCAGGTTTCTTCAGAAGCTGAAGCCACTCTGTCACCTGCAGGCTGTATAACTGGTTCCCATCCTGAAATGGAGTCTGCTGATTTAGTAACAAAAAATGACGAGACAGTAGTAGAAACTTTAAACAGAGAAGATAGCACAGCTTCTGATATTAATCCCAAACTTTCAAAAGAGAATGTGATCAGTAACTCTCCAGAAGACAGTAATATGGGAAATGACTCACCAACTGAAGATATCTGTGCTGAAGACATTCCAGAGCATATGCAGAACCTTACTCAGTCCTTAAAAGATCAGGAAAATCTGGTTGCGCTAACAGCAAAGCCCGACCTTAGCACTGATGATGAAACTTACAGAAGCAGGCTTCGGCAGCGTTCTGTTAATGAAGGGGGATATATCCGACTACACAAAGGAATAGAGAAAAAGCTACAGAAACGGAAAGCCATTCCCAAGTCAGCAGTTCAACAGGTATGATGAAGATTTGGCCTTTGTAGTTTTAGCTTTAAGTCAAAAAGCATTTAAGTCCAGAGCATTGTATTCATGAACTTATACCTGTGGTGAAATTATTTTGGGAGGAAGGGCAGTAGGTACAGGAAAGCAACTTAACATTTCAAGTACCAGTATTAATAAAATAATGTCAGTTTGAAATATTACATATGACTCATGACTTTAAAAATCAAAATGACTGTATTTACTTAGATTGTGTTTTCTATCCCTTAATTAGGTAGCCCAGAAATTAGTTCAAAGAGGGAAAAAAATGAAACAGCCAAAAAGGGATACGAAAGAGAATACTGAAGAAGCACCATCCCATAAATGTGGGGAATGTGGAATGGTTTTTCAGAGACGATATGCCCTTATAATGCATACACTGAAACACGAAAGAGCTAGAGATTACAAATGTCCGGTAAGTAATTGGAAAGCTGATTAAAGATGGCTCTAACTTCATGATAAATAGAGCCCAGTCTACTGCTTCATTGTTACTCTACTACTTGTATTCTCTGTTTCCCTGTGTCCCTTATATTGTTGTAAGAGTCATCTTTGATTTTGATGTATCATTTCCTTAACAAAAAAACAAAACCAGCGACCTATCTTTGCTTCTTCCTGATGAGTAAAATTATCATTGAAAAAATAGAAGCTCAAGGGTGACTGGCTGTCTTAGTTGGTAAAGCATACGACTCTTGATCTCGGGGTTGTAAGCTTGAGCCTCACATTGTGGGTAGAGATTATTTGAAAATAAGTCAATAAACTTAAACAAAAATATAAACTCATAGAAGAGTAAAGAGACAGGAGATAAACTACATTCTAGACCCTGATAAATGGAAGTAGTAACTAACTTAACAGATTTTAAAGGACTCATTCCAGGCTTTCAATGGGGAAAGCTAAGAATCCATCTGAATTGCATTACAGAACTACCAAATGCCTCAGGAATTAGTGTCACTAGCTACTTTGAAAGCAGAAGTGAGTCTTGTTGCTAGAAAGTTTTGTAAGAAGCAATTAAGTCACAACCACTCCCTCAAAAAAAACCATGCCTATTCTGGGGAACACTGCATACAGTGAATGTACTACACCCAAAAGAAGGAAAAGGAAAACCTTATATACTGAATATTGAAACCTTTCAAGTCCTCTGTGCCTTCTCAAGTCCCAGAATGTTAGCAGTCAGACCCTTAACCCAAAAGCAGAAAAGTTTCTCAGAGACATCCGAAGTGCAGTAACAAAGGACCTGAAGGTAGTGCTGACTACAGCCTGTGGTTGACAACTCACCGCCACCCCCACATACTTACATAGAAATTCCAATCAACTTTTTCACATTCTGAAATATGAGTTAGATAGTAGGGATCATCAGATTCAGGAATAAATATTTCAAGAAAAAAGGCAGCTTTGAAGAATCCACAAATATAAAAATATTAGAAAAATTGGGAAATAGACTAAATCTCTCAGAAATAATACAAAGACCAGTTTGAAAATGAAAGTGAAGGAATTTAGAGAATTGGTGTAGGATGTCTAATATGCAGATAACACCAGGGGCGCCTGGGTGGCTTAGTCGGTTAAGCGTCCGACTTTCGCTTAGGTCATGATCTCGCGGTTCGTGGGTTCGAGCCCCGCGTCGGGCTCTGTGCTGACTGCCAGCTCGGAGCCTGGAGCCTGTTTCAGTCTGTGACTCCCTCTCTCTCTAACCCTCCCCTGCTCACGCTGTCTCTCTCTCTCTCTCTCCTAGAAATAAATAAAAACATAAAAAAAAAAAATGCAGATAACACCAAACAGAACACAGAGATCAGGAAATCGTTGGTGCATTAAAGAAGAATATCAGACCTTAGAAGTTTCCTTATGGGGCCACCTGGGTGGCTCAGTCAGTGTGCAACTCTTGATTTTGCTCAAGTCAGGGTTGTGGGATTGAGTGCTCCACACTGAGAATGGGATCTACTTGGTATTCTTACTCTCTCTCCCTCTCACCTGCTTGTGCTTGTGCGCTCTCTCCCTCTCCCTCTGCCCCTCTCTGCGGCTTGCTCTCTCTAAAATTTAAAAAAAATTTTTCCTTGTGAAAAATGGCACATTGCAGGCCCAGAACCATGGATGAAAATAAATCTATATCAAGATAAATTATGAAGTCTTCAAATTAAGGGACAAAGAAAAAATCTTGTAAATAACAAAAGAGAAAACAGATGGTCAGACTCATAGAAAGGATAAAGGTCAGAAAGGCTTCAGGCTTTTCACCAACATCAGCGGAAACTGAAAGACAAAGGAAAGCATTATAATGTCTTTAAAATTCTAAAGGGCAATGATTTCTAACTTAAAATCTGTAACCAAACTATGAATTATTTATGATGGTAGAGTAAGAGTATTTTCAGACATGCAAGGTCTCAAAGTTTTACCTCCCAAACTCCCTTTCTCAGGAAGCTATTTGCAGAGGTGTTCCACTAAAATGAGCAAGACTTGGGGAACCAGGAAACATGGGGTCCATTCTACAGAATCCAAGCATAGCAAACAACCAGTCCAGGTTGGAACAGGACAGAATGGTTTGAAGGAGATCTCTTTCATAAGGTGATGTCTTTAAATCTCCCCCAGTAGATAATTGAGGGAAGGGTTTGGTGATGAATGATCCGTAAATACAAAGAGAAATAACCAAAACAGAAAACAAAAAAGAAGGGGAAGAGAATCATAGTATACTCTATGGCCCAGCTGTAGTAGTAATTACATCATTGAAAAAATGTGAACGTAGAAATCAAAACTAAAACATAGCTATATTGAGAAACTAAGGTAATAGGAAGGGTCTGCATATGTGTAGGGAGTGGAGAGGTGAAGGGAGAGATTCATCACCCATTATTCAAGTTACTTAGAGTTACCAGGGTAAGCATTATGAGAGAGTTAAAAAAAAAAAATGCCAGAAATAGTAGAGCAAGAAACGAGTTTTATTTATTTAAAAAAAATTAAATATTATAGATTGCAAATATATATAACTTTGATTTTTTTAAAAGAATGGACAGAATATTTCATGAATCCCTAACAACTACAGGATAAAATCCAAGGATCATCAGAGTTTTTTCTTTCTAGTTTTCCAGCCACTAGTTTTGCTCCACCTTACAACTTGTTGTACTCCTAATGATAGCATTCTTCTGTCTTTGTCGATTTCCTCTTGTTCCTTCTAGACAGACCTAGTCTCCTCGATGATGCCTTTCTCTCCTGCTTCAATTAATCTCTCTTCCTAAATACTTGACTCTTTCACATATAAATCCTGTTTCTTTGGTTAAATTATAAACCTCTCCAGAGTAGAGGCTGGGTCTTACCCCTTTCATCCTTATGTCTGACACCTAGTATATCATCTTTTATATACTTTATGTTTTTATTGATTTGTATAATCGTAACAAAGAAATGGGAACTTGAAATAGGGGTCAAGTTTCACTTCACATTTGTTATGGAACTACATTTAGACAGAATTTTATTTTTTCTTTTAGTTGTGTAAAAAACAGTTTCAGTACAGTGCCTCCTTGCGAGCACATCTTATTCGACATACCAGAAAAGATGCACCCACTTCATCCTCTTCCAATTCCACGTCTAATGAGACCTCAGGAACATCGTCGGAGAAGGGGAGAACCAAACGAGAATTTATATGTTCCATATGTGGAAGGACATTACCTAAGTTATATTCTCTTCGAATACACATGTTAAAGCATACAGGTGTAAAGCCACATGCGTGCCAGGTAAAGCCATGACATTTACTTTGTTGGATGAAGAAAATTTGAACTTGTGATGAGACCTGTTGATTCTGGAAGTCACCGTTACTCTTGTAAAATGTCACAGAGAATTCTATGACTTACTTTGTTGCCTGGTTTAAAGGCAGTTCCCAGTTGTGTTCTTTGATTTGCTATTTAATTTGTTGTAATTTGAAATCAATCCACTTAGGGTGTTCATGAAACTTACTAGGATTCAGAGGATGTCCTAGGTGAGAATAACCAGTTCATTATCCCATTCATCCCTTTAACCTTCACCAGGACCTACCTGGACTGGAAAGGAACCCATGGCTTAAACAAATCTTCTTAGCAAAAATCCTCCCTAAGCTTTGTGTTCTTCTCTGGAGCTGAGGACTGGGACTATCTAAATGCCAAAATACAACTTCTAGGTAAAGAATCCTGTGATTAGCCAACTTGGGCTATTTGGAACAGTGAAAATTTTCCAATAGCCCCTGTAGCCTTGCATATAAGCATGACTTGTTTTTTTATTAATAAACAATTTTGCAAACCATGAGACTTTTTCCCCAATGAGATTTTTAATGTTTTTTTCTTTTTTAAAGCTTTTTATTATATGAGAATAGAATAGAATAGACTCTCATGTACCCTTTATCCAGCTTCAGTAGCTATGAACACATGATCAGCTGTGTTTTATGTACACTATCCCTCACTGCCCTACTTCCTGCTCCCCACATTTCTCTTAAAACCAAGTCCTAAGCATCATTTTACTCATAAATTTTAAAACTAAGTATTAATTGGGCCTCTGGTCTTGTAGTGTAGCACTACTCAAAATATGTGGTCCATTGAAGATAAGTACAGAAATAGTAGAATTTTAGAAACTGTCATGGCAGTTACATTGTTGTGACATTTTTATCATATTTAATGGAAAATGGATTGGGGAATGGAAAACTGGTTCCTCACCACAGAGAGTTTGAGAAGCACTGTTCTAGTTTGTGTTGTAAGAAGTTAGTATATTTTCTTGATTAAGCTGTCATGTCTCTTTTAATACTGTTTACTAGTCTCACAAGGACAGCATGAGGGTCTTTTGTATGGCTTTGACCTCCAATGGATATAAGAAAAGCAGTGGTATTTGTTCAGTACTGAGTCAGAAGATGGTTAGCCAGCTAATTTCCTGGACATTTGTTCAACTTTCAGGTTTTCGTTTTGTTTATAATTATTTTCTTTAAAATGGTGTATAGTCTCTCTAGCCTCATTGTTCAGAAACAGCCCTGATGTCTCTTTTCTGTTTTACTGGTATAAACACCTCTGCTACCTTAGGTCTGTGGCAAGACTTTCATCTATAAACATGGCCTAAAATTGCACCAGAGTCTCCATCAATCACAAAAGCAGTTCCAGTGTGAACTATGTGTTAAGTCATTTGTTACCAAACGGAGTCTGCAAGAACATATGAGTATTCACACAGGTAATGAGAAATTTGTATTAACTTAGTTACCCATTATATACTGTTAATTCACTGTTAATGATTATGCTGTATCTGTTTTAGAAATCATATTGATAGACTAATGGCTATGTGTGTGCAGTTTCTTTATTAAAGTAAGGCTAGAGGCTCCTGGGTGCCTCAGTTGGTTAAGCATCTGACTTTGGCTCAAGTCATGATCTTACAGTTCACAAGTCTGAGCCCCATGTTGGGCTCTGTGCTGACAGCTCAGAGCCTAGAGCCTGCTTTGGATTCATTCTCTCTCTCTCTCTCTCTCTCTCTCTCTCTCTCTCTCTCTCTCTCTCTGCCTCTCTCCCATTTGTGCCCTGTCTCATTCTCAAAAATAAATTAACATTATAAAATTTTTAATTAAAGCCAAGAAGTATTCTTTAATCTAGTTGTAGAATTGTCTTATTGGTATAAAAAGAGTCATTGTTTCCCTCAGTGTAGTGAAATGTATACTCAGTACTGAATCATGTATCATTTAGATAATATAAAAGTAGCTAGTGAAGGGTAGATATCTGCTCTAGAACTTGTTCACCTCTGTACTATTATAATCCAGATGATTATGCAAGAGTGTCATTTTCTTTGGGGAGTGGTAGCTTTGCTAGTACTGTAGTTGAGAGGAAACAAATCTTGACTTGGCTTGTTGTTCTGAGAAGATGGCTGCCAAATGTTACAGCTTTTGTGTCCCTTTGACAAAGTAACTTCTGAAGTATAACAGAAGGTATTCTGTTGGAAGAGCACCTGATTGCTTGATTTGTGACTTGCTTTTTTATTTTTTATAGGAGAGTCCAAGTACCTTTGCTCAGTTTGTGGAAAGTCTTTTCACAGGGGCTCTGGCCTCAGCAAGCACCTAAAGAAACACCAGCCAAAGCCTGAAGTTCGAGGCTATCATTGTACTCAGTAAGTATTTAATACACAAACTGTTCCGTTTCCTTGTGTTTTTTAATAGGTTTATTTGAAAATTATTTTCGGGGGCGCCTGGGTGGCTCAGTCAGTTAAGTGTCCGACTTTGGTTTAGGTCATGATCACGGCTTGTGGGTTCGAGCCCCACATCAGGCTCTGTGCTGACGGCTAGCTCAGAGCCTGGAGTCTGCTTCAGATTCTGTGTCTCCCTCTCTCTCTGACCCTCCCCTGCTCACGCTGCCTCTGTCTCAGAAATAAATAAAACATTAAAAAAAAAAAAGAAAAGAAAATTATTTTCAGAAGAAAATATTTGAGTTAACTGTAGTTGATGGTACTATTATGTAATTGAAATTTGATAAAGGAGTACAACTTAAACATACATATATCTGATGTGATGAATATATAACTAGATGGGAGGAATCCTTTCACAGTGGATATGTGTATCAAACCATTATGTACATTTCAAATATCTTACAATTTTATACCTTGATAAACCTGAAAAAGAAATGTTTGAAGATAATATTGAATTGTTACTTATTTTTTATTTTAATCAGTCTTTTTTCTTTTTGCCTTGATACTGCTGTTTATGGCTTTTAAGTTTTATTTCGATATCATATACCATGTAAATCACTCACTTGAAACACTTTATTATTTACTATTTTTTAAAATATTTATTTATTTTTAAGAGAGAGAGAGACAGAGCATGAGTCGGGGAGGAGCAGAGAGAGAGAGGGAGGCACAGAGTCTGAAGCAGGCTCCAGGCTCTGAGCTGTTAGCACAGAGCTGAACACGAGGCTCGAACTCAGGAACTGTGTGATCATTACCTGAGCTAAAGTTGGATGCTTGACCAGCTGAGCCACCCAGGTGCCCCTCACTTGAAATACTTTAAAGACATTCTTCAGGTGTACTGCCTGGACTTGGAGACTGTAGGAAGTAAGGGCCCCCAGTGCGAGCCAGAGATTTTTTTCCAGACAGTTCTCTAAAGTGCTGAGCCATCTGCTAGTTTTTACTCTCTTCAGACTCTTTTCTTCTCTCTTTCTTTTTATTTTCCAAAGGCTCTTGAAATCGCTTTTATAATTGAGGTAAAACTCACATAAAATTCATCATTTTAAAATGTACAATTCAGTAACTTTTAGTACATTTGGTACATTGTGCAGGCATCACCACTGTCTGATATTCCAGAATGCCTTCAACACTCAGCCAGGCAGTCACACTGTATCTTGGCCTTCTCTTCGGTTTGTGCAGAGTAGACCAGAGGTGAGGTTAGGACTTTCTCAGGTCTTTTCTAGGTATATATTGCCCTCGGCAAGGGTGTGGACTTATCAGTTCCACAGCCATCTTATTCCCCAGCCTTTTCTCCCAAGCTTTTGTTTCTGTATTGTTTGAACCAAATTGTTATACCTTGCCCCATGTGGTGGAAATGAATACATTTACCTCTATAAATGTTTTCAGCGGACTTCTTTCCCCCTCGTCCTCCGCTCTAAGACAGTTAGGCTAAGTATATGCAGGCTCTTTGAGGAGATCCTTGAGGGAGTCACCGGATAGGTCCAGAGAGACCAGCACAGTTCTCGGAGATGAAGTCCCTCTGGCACTGGGAGCCCATCCCGGGAATGCAGTCTTCATGGCTGCTGCTCAGCTGGGAGGCAGGGAAAAGAGCCAGGGGACTTCAGCTGCTGCAAAGCTCTCTTGCAAGATTTAATGATTGTTTTAATTAAACGTTTGCCTGGCTGCTTTTAATCCGTTTCCGGATTATAATAAAATGGATTCTCATAGTTTTGGCCACTGCTTATGTGGAGCAATGAGCTTGTGGGGTTTCCTACTCTGTCATATTTGCTTTTGTCACTTTAATAAGTCTTATAAAAAAAACTGTTTTAGGGGTACCTGGGTGGCTCAGTTGGTTAAACATCTGACTGCAGCTCAGGTCATGAGCTCAGTTTCTGGGTTTGAGCCCCACATAGGGCTCTGTACTGAACAGCTCAGAGCCTGGAGCTTGCTTCAGATTCTGTGTCTCCCTCTCTCTGTTCCTCACCTGCTCGCACTCTTTCTGTCTCTCAAAAATAAAGACTTTTTAAAAATTAAAGATAAATAAAAAAATCATTTTATTATTAATAGATTTTTAGTTGCAAGTGAAAGAAGATCCTACCTAAACTGGCCTGAATGAAAGAAAGGTAAAATCTAGGGAGTCTGAATAGTTTAATGTAAACTGGATTCACACTCGTTAGCACTTGGTCTCCGAGGCTCTGTGGACATGGCAGTAGCAATGGTTTAAGCCTCACATCCTCTTAACTCCCAAATTGTCAAGCTGCTTTTCTGGTAGTTCTATACAGGTTCTGAGTCTTTGATTATCCCTGGATCAGTAATTATGACCAAGGGAATACTGTGTTTTGATTGACTTAGGCCTGAGACAGTTGCTCCATCTTTATGGTCAAGGATGAGACCTACTCCAAGCACATGGACAGAGAATGGGCAAAGGTAAAAGGGAGTTCGACGGGGGTTAGGGAGAGAAAGAAGATAAATGTCTTATATAATAGCCTTTGAGAACTCTGCATGGTTCTTTCTAAAATGTTTCTAGTACTAGAAACAAGTGAGCAAAGGGAAAAAGTCAACAACGGAATCTTAATTTTATTTATTTATTTATTTATTTTTTAATGTTTTATTTATTTCTAGGAGAGAGAGAGAGAGACAGCGTGAGCAGGGGAGGGTCAGAGAGAGAGGGAGATACAGACTCTGAAACAGGCTCCAGGCTCTGAGCTGGCAGTCAGCACAGAGCCCGACGCGGGGCTCGAACCCACGAACCGCGAGATCATGACCTAAGCGAAAGTCGGATGCTTAACCGACTAAGCCACCCAGGCGCCCCTAGAATCTTAATTTTAGAAAACAAACCGATGGTTGCCAGAGGGGCCATGAGTGGGGACATGGGTTAAATAGATGATTGGTGCAGTTGTTTCGATGAGCACCAGGTGTTGTATGGAAGTGTTGAATCACCATACAATACACCTAGTCTCACATTGTAGGTTAACTTACTGGAATTTAAATAAAAACTTAAAAAAGTAAAATGTCTATAGTAGATAAGAGCTAAAAGAACTTAAACCTTGAAGCCTTTATTGCAAGATTGGAATAGTAGCACATTCTTATGTTTTAAATTGGTATCATTTTCTAAGAGTTCTAGAAACCCAAGAATATACCGAATCTTGGAAATATGTTTTAAAAAATAATAAAGTGATCTGATCGAGTGCTTGAATTTTATTGCAGATGTGAAAAAAGTTTCTTTGAAGCTAGAGATCTTCGTCAGCACATGAACAAACATCTTGGTGTGAAGCCATTCCAGTGCCAATATTGTGATAAGTGCTATAGTTGGAAGAAGGATTGGTATTCCCATGTGAAGTCTCATTCTGTCACTGAGCCTTATAGGTAGGTAAATTTGAGCAGGATCTGAACTTAATTGAGATGTATGTACGTGGTTGGATTAATATTTTTGTATGCTGGTGCTTTGGGAAAAATAATTGAGGTTTCTCCCCCCATTATAGGTGTAATATATGTGGCAAAGAGTTTTATGAAAAAGCATTGTTCAGAAGGCACGTCAAGAAAGCTACCCATGGAAAAAAAGGAAGAGCGAAGCAGAACCTGGAACGGGTGTGTGAACAATGTGGAAGAAAATTCACTCAGCTAAGAGAGTATAGGAGACACATGAACAACCACGAAGGTAACTACATACTGTGTATATATTTAAGTAGAATAAAAAGCCACTCTAATAGTGATTCTCCCTTTGCCAGACTTCTTGCCTGTTACCTCACCTTCCTTGACAAGAGATGAATCTCATATTATGTAAGATTTATTTAAGTGATTGAGGTGATCCTGAACCTGGATGCCTAATTGTTGTGTATGTAGACAGCTTCCTTCCATAGTGAGCTTAATATTGTAGGTCAGCATTTTTATGCTGGCCTGAACTGTTTGAAGCTTCTGTTTTCCTTATCCTAAGATTATAGGATTGCTGGGAAGGTTAAATGAGACTGTGCATGGAATCAGAATTGCCTCTCGGTAACTTCTGTCTCTGGGAACACCTCTCTCTCTTTTTTAATAGGAGTTAAGCCATTTGAATGCTTAACGTGTGGAGTAGCTTGGGCTGATGCCCGATCTCTAAAACGCCACGTCAGAACACATACTGGCGAGCGGCCCTACGTCTGCCCTGTATGTAGCGAAGCCTACATAGACGCTCGAACCCTCCGGAAACATATGACTAAATTCCACAGAGATTATGTGCCTTGCAAAATTATGCTGGAAAAAGATACCCTTCAGTTTCATAACCAAGGAACTCAAGTGGAGCATGCTGTCAGTATCTTAACAGCAGACATGCAGGAACAAGAAAGCAGTGGTCCTCAAGAACTCGAGACGGTGGTCGTGACAGGAGAGACCATGGAAGCACTCGAAGCCGTTGCAGCTACGGAAGAGTGTCCCTCAGTGTCTACGCTTTCTGACCAAAGTATTATGCAAGTGGTTAATTACGTGCTGGCACAACAGCAAGGACAGAAGCTGTCTGAAGTTGCAGAAGCGATTCAAACTGTTGAAGTAGAGGTGGCACATATCTCAGAAGCAGAGTGAATATAGTCCTGGAGATAAAAAGAAGGGACATCTCACTGTATATGGAACTCACGGAACATTGTTTACAGTGCTGTGGGACTGTCTGCCTAGAGCCTGTATGTCAAGGCTCTGGGCTCTTGGGTGCGGTTTTAACATTTCCAAACGATTTGTCTGGCCGAAAGGTTCTGTTAAAAAGTCCAGTTACTGTAAAGAAATTGGAAACAAATCTACTTGATGGCATTGGTTTATCATGGTGTACTTTTTATGAATTGGTGTTTATAAAGGACTGTACTAAATTAAAAACTGTATAGTTTCACTTGCATTTTGACATTATTATATACTTTGAGTTTAAAAGGCTGCACTAGTCAGATTTTCTTCTCTTTTATTCTCAGAATAGGTTCTGTGATTTCATTTGCCCTGTTTATAGGTTTAAAAAAAATTCTAATATAAAGCATTTTAGTAGGATGCATAGGTATATTACATTTTTAAAATGCTTCAGATCTGTGATTCTTGACTTACTATTTATTTTAACCCCTTCTGTTTTAAAGCACTTAATGAATTACATGTTGTAATCAAGTTTGCACAGTATACTTATCTATATGAGGAGCCCTTAAATAAATAGCTGATTTTTAAAATGCATGAAATGCCTATTAAAGCCTTACTATATACTATCTCTTCAAGGCAAGTAAATTGACCATGAGCAAAGAACACTGTTATTAAACACTGTTGGTGGGAAATTTCTTCTTGATAACATGGGACAATAAATGAAAAAAAATCTCATTCTTTTGCTGAAAGAATGAACGAGTTAAAACTAGATTTGGTATGTTTGCAGCTTTTGTATCATGTTTAATTGTTCAATTTTGTTGAAAAACTGCAATTTAGAAGTAGGATAGCCATATAGACATCTAAAGCGGTCCAGAGGATACCACATAATTGTCGAGTTACTTCAGAATAGTGAAGTCTTCAGTTCAGCCCTCATTATAGTATACTACTCAAAGAAATTGATTATGGTCCACCAAATTATTGGAAGTAAATTATTTTTAAGTTACCTACAAGTCCTATTAATTTGTGTATTTATTTTTAAATTCCCACTTCTAGAAACTATCCAATTTTCTGATTTTCACAATAACCCTAGGGAGAGGCCACATTCCTCTCCTGTGGGAAACTACCACTCAAACTACGATTGTCAAAATTAAACTTTTTAAGTATTAGCAGCTAATATAAGGTAAAATGAAGATAAGCAAATCACATGTAAATCATTCCTAAAGCACAAGAAAAGAATGTGCCTTGATGTACATATAGTATTAGGAAACTTATTCCAGTTTACTTTAAAAATAGCTTAAAAGATAAAGAATAAATGTGATGCCATGCATGCATTATACCTGCATATGTAATATTTGCATTTGCAATTTTCCCATTGTTTCTCTAGCTGTGTGGCTGACTTTGAATTTTAAGTGAATTGACATACAGTCTATAACTTTATAATGGCTGCTTGTTTATCGTATTTTTCAGTTAGTGAAAATGTATTTCAACCTGACTAAAATTTGGAATTGTGTCTTTTATGTTCCATCTTCACTGTTGTTATTAGATTTAGTTAATTGTATAAGGCCATTGATGTATGTCAAAAATATGTAAATAAAAGATGTAGAATCTTGTTTAAAAGCATAAGCTTTGGAGTTGAGCTTGTCACTATTTTCAAATCATAAATCAGTGACTGATAATTGATAGGTTGTTAAAGTTAATCCATTTTTAAAGGGAAGGGGAGTTGAATACATTAAAAAAAACATTGGATGTTAAACCATAATCATACTAAAAGTTACTCTTAACCATAATTTTACCACAAAATGATTAACTGCCAACTTTGACAGGACTGAGTTTTTTATTAATTGTTTTTTCACTGAAGATGTAGTTCTTAACTGGTCCCAGGGTTTTGTTTTTGTTTTTTTCTTAAAGTAGGCTCCACGCCCAACATGGGGTTTGAAATCCTGACCCTGAGATCAAGAGTCACATGCTCTGCTGACCGAGCCAGCCTGGTGCCCTGTTGTCTCAGTTTTGTGTGGAATTCCTTTTTCCATTTTCTGTAGACCTAAATCCTGTCAAAAGCCAACCCCTCCGAAACTGCCAATCCTGTCTGTCACAAGGCTGCTGCAAGTTTAACGGTTTCTTCTTCTTTGGGGACCCTAGGACATTGCCTTTCTTACGAACTTAGCACTATGATTTTCAAAGGAGTTTGTTACATTTTATCAAGTGGAGAGTTTCAGGGATTTTAATCTCTTCCCAACTCTGGAAACCAAACCAAATCTTGTTGTTTCTTTATATATTCTCCCCTGTTTACTCTTTATTTCCAAAAGTTTTATCTCCACCCTCAATACCTCTTTCATTCTCCCCAACTTAGT
The DNA here is from genome assembly GCF_008692635.1 of Crocuta crocuta. Lineage (NCBI taxonomy): Eukaryota > Metazoa > Chordata > Mammalia > Carnivora > Hyaenidae > Crocuta > Crocuta crocuta. Next base: position 1,759,372 of record NW_027531917.1, read on the forward strand.
CTCCCTTTCTCATAACCGTGGTGTTCCTCAACCTGATCTTTAACAGTTCTTACTAAATTATATATTCATTTAAAAAATTTCTGGGGGCACCTGGGTGGCTCAGTCAGTTAAGCATCTTTTTTAAAGTTTATTTTGAGAGAGCGAGCAAGTGGGGTAGGGACACGCAGAGAGAATCTCAAGCAGGCTCCATACTGTTAGTGCAGAGCCCTAGGCAGAGCTTGAATTCACAAACCGTGAGATCATGACCTGAGCCAAAATAAAGAGTTGGACACCTAACCCACTGAGCCACCCAGGCACCCCTAAGTGTCCGACTCCTGAGCTTGGCTCAGCTTATGATCTCATGGTTTGTGGGTTCTAGCTCTGCATTGGGCTCTGCACTGACAACATGGAGCCTGCCTGAGATTCCCTCTGCCCCTCCTCTTTCTCTAAATAAACTTAAAAATATATATATATTTCTGGGTGCCTGGCTGGCTCAGCAAGTAGAGCATGCAACTCTTGATTTCAGGGTCATGATTTCAAGCCCTATGTTGGGCATGGAATCTACTTTAAAAAAATAAAGACCAAAGGGCACCCACCTGTTGATTTTGGCTCAGGCCAAGGTCCCAGGATCATGAGATGGAGTCCTACATCAGGTTCCATGCTCAGCTCTGCCCCTCTCCCCTGCTCGATCTCTTTCTCTCTATCAAATAATAATAATAAGTAATAATAATAGAGATTGAAAAAATTAATGTTTATTTGAGAGAGCATGAGCGGGGAAGAGGCAGAGAGAATCCCAAACTGGGTCTGCACTGTCAGCTCAATCTTATGAACATGAGATCATAACCTGAGATGAAATCAAGAGTCAGATGCTTAGCCAACTGAGCCACCCGGGCACCCCTAAAATTATATTTCTTATACTAGCATTTACAGTTGTTTCTTCATAGGTGTTTATTCCTGCTTTCCCTTTTCCATTCATCTTATCTTGCTAGTTGGATGTATTATGTTCATTTTAAATTCTTACTGTGTTCTGTGTGCGCTGCAAAAACAACAACAACAACAACAACAACAACAAAACGTGTATATACCACAACTTCACATTCTACCATTGATGGGATGTTTGGGTTATTTTCAGTTGGGGGTTATCCTGAAAAATGCTGTAAGGACCATTTTTATTTCCTTGGTGTTTATGGGCATGCATTTCTGTTGGGTACATGACTTACAGTAGAATCTGAGATACTTGGATTTGTGAACCAAAATATTTTCCAAAGAGATTATGCCAGTTACACTCCCCAGTGGTGGCTGCTCTGCATCCTGGCTTTCCTTACTGTGTACCATTACGACATGTATGTGCTTTGTATCCCATGTCGTTTTAATTTACACTGCCCAGATGACTAATAAAGCTGAACATCATTTCATATATTTGCAGCCCATTTACATATCCTTTTTGTGACGTCATTAAACATCCTGCCCATTTTTTAGATTGTCTTTTTTCTCTTTCTGAAAACAAACCATTTGTTACTGTTTTGCAATTGCCATCTCCCATTTTAGAGCTTATCTTTTCATTTTTTTTTTTTAATGCTTTTTATTTATTTATGAGGGTCAGAGAGAGACAGCGTGAGCAGGGGAGGGTCAGAGAGAGAGACGCACACAGAATGTGAAACAGGCTCCAGGCTCTGAGCCAGCTGTCAGCACAGAGCCCAACGCATGGCTCGAACCCACGAACCGTGAGATCATGACCCGAGCCGAAGTCGGATGCTCAACCGACTGAGCCGCTCAGGCACCCCTTCATTCTCTTAATGGTATCTTTTGATGAATGTAAGTCTTTAATTTTAATGTAGCCCCAATTTATAAATTTGTGCCCTTTTACAAAATCTTGCCCTGCCCAAAGATTATAATATTTTCCAATCTTATCTTTTAAAAGCTTTCTACTTTTGCCTTTTATATTTAGATCTATAATCCATCTGAAATAGAGGTAGGTGTCAAGCTTTTTTATATGTAAAGATTTCCAGTTATGCATACAATTTTCTGAATACACTGATTTTTTCCATTGTTCAGCAATGCCATCTTATAAATCAAAGGTACATGCATATGTAGATTTTTTTCTGGAATCTGTTCTGCCTCTGCTTTATTTCTATATTATTTCACCAATTCCTTGCAATATCAAATTGCAACAACACTAAATCCTTACAGTAATTAAGACCACACTGTCTTAGTTTCTTAATTATTGTGGATTTATAATAATTTTGATATCTAATATAATCTTCCCATTTTGTTCTTCAGATTGTCTTGTATGCTCTTTCCCTGTAAAATCTAAAATGAACCTACCAATTTCTGTAATAAAATCCTGTTGGGATTTTGACTGGAATTGCATTGAATTTACAGAGATCAGTTTGGAGGGAATTGATATATTTATAATTGAATTTTCATTTCATGAACATATTTCTTCACTTATGTAAGTCATCTTTAATATCTCTCAAAATGTTTTACAGTTGGTGTAAACAGATATATTTATACAATTGTGAATGCTATTTTTTATTTTTCAGTTTGTTGGCATATAAATATACAAAACACTTTTGTATATTAAGGGAACTTTCATCTGATAAATGCTGTCTACAAACTACAGCAAACCATTCCAAAAGATGAAATGGTTAAAATTTTCTGATATTGGAAATAAGACCTTTTATCCAACAACCTTTCTAAATTCCCTTATTAATTTCAATAGTTTTGACTGTCTCAATATCCAATTAGGTTATCTGCAAATAAGTTTTATATCCCCTATTCCAATTCTAGCTTGCCTTACTGATCTCTATAGGACTTCTAATGCAATGTTAAGTAGATGTGATAATTGGCATCCTTATCTCTTCCCATCTCAGAGTGAAAATCTGAGATTAACATGGTGAGGTAGATACCTTCAGAATGGGGGCTTATTGCCAGAAAAACTGACTATGTGATTAGAATTAGAACTTTTAGCCCCACCTCCCAACCTCCAGAAGAGAGGAGAAGGCCTCCAGCTATTAACTGATTTTTTAAGATTTTTAAAAATACTTATTTTACAGAGAGAGAATGTGAGCAGGGGGGAGGGGCAGAGAGAGAGGGACAGAGGGTCTGAAGTGGGTTCTGTACTGACTGCAGAGAGCCCAATCAATGCAGGGCTTGAACTCACAAATGGTGAGATTATGACCTGAGCCGAAGTCAGCTGCCTATTAACTGATTGAGCCACGCAGGTGCCTTGATCATTCTTTAAAAATGTTTATTTTCAGGGGCGCCTGGGTGGCTCTGTCGGTTAAGCGTCCAACTTCAGCTCGGGTCATGATCTCATGGTTCATGGGTTCGAGCCCCACATTGGGCTCTGTGCTGACAGCTCAGAGCCTGAAGCCTGCTTCAGATTCTGTATCTCCCTCTCTCTGACCTTCCCCTACTCATGCTGTCTCTCTCTCAAAAATAAATATTTTTTTAAAAAATGTTTATTTTCAGACAGAGAGCAAGCACTAGCAGGGGAGGGGCCACAGACAGGAGAAGAGAATCCCAAACAGGCTGCGTGCTGTCAGTGCAGATTCCCATGTGGGGCTCGATCTTAAGAACCATGAGATCATGACCAGAGCAAAAATCAAGAGTGGGTCATTTAACTGACTGAGCCACCCTTTAATTCATTAATGTAATTAACCATGCTCATGTAATGTAACCTCAACAAAGCTTAAAGAGGCTCAGAGAGCTTCCTGGTTGCTGCACATACTGATGGACTAGTTAAGTGTCACATCCCAACTCCACAGGAATAGAAGGTCCTGTGCGCCCCTCCAGACTTCGCCCTATAGGTCTCTTCCACATGGCTGTCCCCGAGTTGTATCCTTTATAATCAAACTATAATTTTAACTATAGCACTTTTAGTGAGTTCTTTGAGTTGTTCTAGCAAATTATCAAAGAGGAGCTGCATAGAAGCCGCCGAATTTGTAGTCAGCCAGGCAGGAGAGTGGGTGGTTTCAAGATATCCAAGACTTGCAGCTGGCATCTGAGGTGGGTGCAGTCCTGTGTGGCTGAGCCTTAACTTGTGGGGTCTGTGCTAACTCCGGAATTGTATATAAAAGTTTGTGGTATGTGAACTAAGGACAACTCCTTTCCCAGCCATCTGAGCTCAGTGAGGTAAAGACACCATTCGAGACTGCTGCCTCCAAGATTACAGGACTCTTCCCACCAGCTTCCAGTTGGAGGGCTATCTTCCTGGGAGGATCAGGACATCAGGCTTTGACATCCTGCCCCCAGCTATCTGGTACTGAGATAAGGCCTGGTATGTGTAGTTGAGAGCCGGCGGCTCCCTTCTTCCACCCAGCCACCACTGTGGAACAAAGGTTCCACCTTGGGCAAAGTGAGCTGAGAAGGTTGAAGCTCTGACCACTGTTGTCTCTGTTCATGAGGTGGTGGTGGTGGTTGCGTTACTTAACAAACTTCCATAGTTTTTTTTACGAGATGTCCTTCATTTGCTGTTCGACCACTTCCAGAGACTTTAAATGGTTGCTTTTATTTCTATTTCTACAATTTTCATTGGTTTCACTGGGAAGCATGTTAGTACAACCCCTCATCTGTCATACAAGAAGTTGATTCTCCTCCAAATCATTTTCAATATTTTAGGGGCATCTGGGTGGTTCAGTTGGTTAAGGTCATGAGATCAAGCCCCACATCAAGCTCTTTGCTGACAGCACAGAGCCTGCTTGGGATCCTCTCTCCTCTCTCCTTCTGCCCCTCCCCCACTTGCTCGTACATGCTCTCCCTCTCAAAAGAAATAAACAGTAAAAGTGTTTTCAAATTATTTTCAATATTTCTGTTCTTTTCAGATGCACATGTAACATTCTTCAGGATGGATCACATGTTAGGCCATAAGATTCAGTAATTTAAGAGTATCAAGTAATTTTCTAACCACAACTGTATGAAACTAGAAATCAACTACAAGAAAAAAATAGAAAAATCATAAACATATGGACACTAAACAATATGTTACTAAATGGTACATGGGACAACAGAGAAATCAAAGTAGAAATCAAAAAATACATGGAAAAAAATGAGAGTGTAAATACAATACTCCAAAAATCCTTGGGATGCAGTAAAAGCAGTTTTAGGAGGAAAGTTTATAGCAATACAGACCTACTCTCAAGAAATAAGAAAAATCTGGGGCACCTGGGTGGCTCAGTTGGTTGAGCATCTGACTTCAGCTCTGGTCATAATCTCAGTTTGTGAGTTTGAGCCCCGTATCAGGCTTTGTGCTGACAGCACAGAGCTTGCTTCAGATTCTGTCTCCCTCTCTCTCTGCCCCTTCCTGCTCCTGCCTGCTCTCTAAGATAAATATGTAAATATTAAAAAGCATTAAGAAAAATCTTAAACCATCTAACCTTAACACCTAAAGAAACTAGAAAAAGAAATACAAAACCCAAAGTTAGTAGGAGGAAAATAATAAGGGTTAGAGAAGAAATAGATGAAGTAGAGACTAAACATAAAGGTCAATGAAGCCAAGAGCTGGCTCTTTCAAAAGATAAAATTATAATCCTTTAGGCAGAATCATCAATAAAGAGGACTCCAATAAATAAAATAAAAAATGAGGGGTGCCTGGCTGCCTCAGTTGATGGAGTATATGACTTTTGATCTCATTTTCATGAGTTCAAGCCCCATGATAGGTATGGAGCCTGCTTAAAAATAAATAAAATCAGAAATGAAAGAGGAAAAAAATATTCGGAGGAATATGAAGGATTATAAGAGAATAATAAGAACAACTGTATACTACAAACTGGATATCCTAGAAAAATGGATCAATTCCTAGAAACATATTCTCCCAGGGGTGCCTGGGTGGCTTAGTCGGTTAAGTGTCTGACTTCAGCTCAGCTCATGATCTCACAGTTTGTGGGTTCGAGCCCCGTGTCGGGCTCTGTGCTGACAGCTGGCTCAGAGCCTGGAGCCTGCTTCAGATTCTGTAACTCCCTCTCTCTCTGACCCTCCCCTACTCGTGCTGTCTCTCTCATAAAAAAATAAATGTATTATTTATTTAACTTTATTTATTTTACATAAAGTTAAAAATTCTGTTATTTTTTTATTAAAAATTTTTAAATTTATTTTTGAGAGTGAGCAAACTGGGGAGGGGCAGAGAGAGAGGGAAACACAGAATCCAAAGCAGGACCCAGGCTCTGAGCTGTCAGCACAGAGCTTGATGCAGGGCTTGAACTCTCGAGCTGTGAGATCATGACCTGAGCCGAAGTCAGAAGCTTAACTTACTGAGCCACCCAGGTACTCCTTAATCTGTTTTGTTTCTATATACCAATAATGAAGTGACAGAAAAAGAAATTTAAAAAATATTCTCATTTGCAATTGCAACAAAAATATCTAGAAATAAATTTAACCAAGAAGGTAAAAGGCCTATACTCTGAAAACTATTAGACATTGATGAAATTAAGGATGACACAAATAGATACTATGCTCGTTATTTGGAAAAATGAATATTGTTAAAATATCCATACCACCCAAAGCAATCTACAGATTCAATGCAATCCCTAACAAAATACCAATAGAATTTTTTCATAGAACTAGAACAAACAGAACTAAAACCAATAGAATTTTTTCACAGAACTAGGACAAGTTTTAGAACCACAAAAGCTCCTGAAAAGCTAAAGCAATCTTGAGAAAGAAAAAAGATGAAGGAATCACAATCCCAGATTTCAAGATATACTACAAAGCTGTAGTAATCCAAACAGTAAGTTACTGGCACAAAGACATGTAGATCAATGTAACAGAATAGAGAGCTTAGAAATAGAGTTATACCTGCTTATATGGTCAATTAATCAGTGACATAAGAGGCAAGAATATACAATGGGAAAGATGGTCTCTTTAATAAATGGTGTTGGGAGAGGTGCCTGGGTGGCTCTCAGTTAAGCACTGGACTCTCGATTTTGGCTCAGGTCATGATCTCACTCTTCACGGGATGGAGCCCAGAGTGAGGCTCTCTCTCAGCACAAAGCCTGCTTCACATCCTCTGTCCTCGCTCTCTCTGCCCCTTCCCCACCTGTACCCTCTCTCTCTGGGTCTCTCTCAAAATAAATAAACTTAAAAATAAACAGTGTTGGGAAAACTGGCTACACACAAAAGAATGAAACTGGACTGCTTTCTCCTACCACATCTGAAAATAAACTCAAAATAGACTAAAATCTAAATGTGAGACCTGAAACCATAACATTCCTTCAAGAAAGCATAGGCATTAATTCCTTGGACACTGGCCTTAACATATTTATGGGTGTATTTTCTCAGGCAAGGGAAATAAAAGCAAATGTAAACTATTAGGGCTACACCAAAATAAAAAGCTTTTGCATAGCAAACCATCAACGAAACAAAAAGGCAACCTAGAGAATGGGAGAAGATATTTGCAAATCATATAACCCACTAGGGGTTAATACCAAAAATATATAAGGACCTTATACAACTCAACACCAAAAAACAATCCGATTAAAAAATGGGCAGAGGACCTGAATATTTTCCCAAAGATGATAGACAGATGGGCCAACAGACAAAATACAGTTCAACATCACTAATCACCAGAGAAATGCAAATTAAAACCACAATGAGTTATCACCTCACACCAGTCAGAATGCTTATAATAAAAAAACACAAGAAAATAAGTGTTGTTAAAGATGCAGAGAAAAGGAACACTTGTGCACTGTTGCTGAAAATGCCAACTGGTGCAGCCACTGTGGTAAACAGTATGGAGGTTCCTCAAAAAATTAAACATAAACACCATATGATCCAGCAATTCCTCCCCAGAAGGGAGGGGCTGGGGGATGGGCAAAATACATGAGGGGGATTAAGAAGTACAAACTTCCAGTTATATAATAGTCACAGAGATGAAAAGTATAGCACAAGGAATATAGTATTAAAAATATATTATTGTGGATAATCAAACTTACAGAAAAATTACGAGTAATTTTTTTCTTGAGACATTTTAGGGTAACTTGTCAACCTAATGCCCCATCACAACTGAATTATTGCATGTCTTATAAAGAAGTATTGTTTTGCAATATTTTGTTAAGTATTTGCAATACAGTCAGGAAATTAACACTGATATATTACTGCCATCTAATCCTCCTGTTCCAAGTTTTCTCTAAGCTCTGCTTTAGCAGCATTCTACAAATCTGGATATGGCATTCTTTCACCATTATTAAGGATTCAAAATATTTTTGAAATTTGGTGTCTGGGTGGTTCAGTCGATTGAGCATCTGACTCTTGATTTCTGTTCAGGTTATGATCTCACAATTTGTGGGATTGAGCATCTAGTCAACTTTGTGCTGATACTGGGAAGGCTGCTTTGGATTCTCTTTCCTTCTCTCCCCCTCCTATGTTTACCCACATGTGCTCTCTTTCTCATAATAAATAAACTTTCAAAATATTTTTAAACTTGCATAATTCCTTGAGATGTTTAGAAGAGTTATTGCTCTATTCTAAACACGGATTTTTAAAAATCTTTTTATAGATTTCTAACAATTCCGTAGTCAAACATATTCTGTATATTTTCTATTCTTGAAATATGCTGAAGATTATTTTAAGAACATGCATATGGTCAGTTTTGGCAAATGTTTCATAAAAATGTAAAAATGTTTGGGGCACCTGGGTGGCTCAGTCGGTTAAGCATCTGACTCTGGATTTCAGCTCAGGTCATGATCTCACTGTTCATTGGGTCCAGCCCAGCATCCGACTCTGTGCTGACAATGCAGAGCCTGTTTGAGATTCTCCCTCTCTCTGCCACTCCCCCACTCATGTGTGCGCACGTGCATGCTCTCCCCCTCTCTCAAAATAAACTTAAAATTTCTGCATTTTGGGTACTGTTTTAATGTGTCAATTAGGTTAAAATATTACTTTTGTGGCTCAAACATTCTGTACCCATACTGATTATGCTTTGGTCTGCTTGTTCTCCCGGTTACTATGAGTAGCTTATTAAAATATCCCTGTATAAATTGGATTTGCCTATTTCTCCTTTTGATTCTGACAATTTTTGCTTTATATATATCTTAAGTGTTATTAGGGTGCATAAAATATAGGATTCTATCTTCTTAAGTGCCCTTTGTAATACTCTTCAAGTCTACTTTGACCAAAATCAAAATAGCTACATCAGCTTTTTTGGTATTCACATGGTATATTTTACCATCCTTATGCTTTCAACCTGTCCATATCCTGACATTAAAGGTCTCTTATATTAAAGATCTCTTGGGATGACTGGGTGGCTCAGTTGGTTAAGTGTCCAACTTTTGCTCAGGTCATGATCTCAGGGCTTGTGGGTTTGAGCCCTGCAAGGGGCTCTGTGCTGACAGCTCAGAGCCTGGAGCCTTGCTTAGGATTCTGTGTCTCTCTCTCGCTTGCTCGCTCTGGTTCTCTCAAGAATAAGTAAGCATTAAAATTTTTTTAAGGTCTCTTGAATATATAGCTGCTTTTTATGATTAATTAAAATTTTTTTTTAACATTATTGAAAAACAGAGAGACAGCATGAGCAGAGGAGGGACAGAGAGAAGGGGAGACACTGAATTTGAAGCAGGCTCCAGGGTCTGAGCTGTCAGCATAGAGCCAGATGCTGGGCTCAAACCATCAACTACAAGATCATGACCCGAGCTGAAGTCGGATGCTTAACCAACTGAGACACGCAGGTGCCCTATTAATTTTCTTTAATGTTTATTTTTTTGAGAGAGACAGAGCACAAGAAGGGGAGGGGCAGAGAGGGAGACACAGAATGTGAAGCAGGCTCCAGGTTAAGCTGTCAGCACAGAGCTTGACACTGGGGTTGAACCCACGAACCTTAAGATCATGACCTAAGCCGAAGTCAGAAGCTTAAATGACTGAGCCACCCAGGCGCTTCTATTTATTATTTTTTAAGTTTATTTTTAAAGAAAGAGTCGGAGAGAGTCCCAAGCAGACTCTGCACTGTCAGTGTGGAGCCCAATGTGGTGCTCAAAGTCCTGAACCATGAGATCATGACCTGAGCCAAAGTCAGATGCTTAACCCGCTGAGCCACCCAGATGCCCTCAATGTCTTGTCTTCTTTTTTTTTTTAATCCAGGTTGCCAATCTTTGTCTTTCCATAGTACTGTAATATTTAGTTCAATTAAAAAGTAAGCCATAATTACCAACATCTTTGCATACAAATTTGCCATTTTACTTTTTGCCCTGCCTGTTCCACATTTTTTTCTGCTCTTTTGAAAAATTGTTTCCGTTCTCGTTAGCTTTTTATATAGTTTTAACTATTATTCAGCAATTTGACTGATATTAAAGTTCTTGGCATAGGTCTTCTATTTCATGGGAATCCACTTCATGAGCTGTAGAGCTGTATACATTCAGATACATATAATCCCATTCAAAAGATGTGGAAACAAACAGGAGCAGTGAAATGGTCTTTCAACTCCCATACCGATGGTACTTACCATTATACAATCAGGCTTCATGTTGACCAAATTCCCTCAAATATCCCAGTGACCTTTGAAAACCCTCTATGAACTTTCTGTCATCATGTTACTTTGGCTGGAGTTTTTTCTTAAAAATTTTAAAGTTACCCTGTATATGTTTGTAAATGTTTCCCCCCTCTTCAGCATCTACCATTCTCCCATAGGTCCAAACTCTTAGTCATCTGGGATGTTTCCATTTCCCCCATCATCGATTCAGCCACTGCCTTTCTTAGCATAATCTCTGATCTGTTACTTCCATTTCATTGCTGCTAATACTGTTAACACACCACTCGGAGCTTTTATAAACTCATTCATGCAGCATGCTAGCAAACAGTATCTTGGTTTCCTAGCTTCCATGCATGCTCTATTGCCCTTTTTGCTTTATGCACATTACTTCCCGATTATTTAAAACTGTCCTTCATCTTGAAGCTCCCTGGTTCTCTAACGGTTCTGTGCCTATATCAGAGAAACTACAACTAGGAATGAAAGTAACTTTGTATGGGGCAAGGGACTGTGTCATAATTCTCCATTTCAGTGTGGTGGCACTACCAGCATACCTTATTAAAGGTTGACATAGAAAAGCAACTGCTTAAGTTACTCCTATCAGAGAAAGCAAGGTCTCTGATAAAAGTGATAAAGATTTCCCATTTTCTTCCTTAGAGTATCACATAGCATTTAAATGGGACGGAATGAGAAGAAAAATGAGCCAGGAAAGTCACCTTCTTTTTTTCTCAAAGTGGTCTTCAGAGTATAATTACACTGAAATCCTGTTTTGAGAAATTTGCTTGTATGATTATAGAAGTAAGAATATGTATACACAGATTAAGTTAATATCACCACACAGCATTACAATATTATTAGTGTTAGAATATTTAGGAGGTTTTATATCCAACTGAGTATTACTTATATTTATGGTGAAAAGAGGCATCTTGTGAATCTCTGAGTCAAATCACTGCTCACACCATTTTTTTACTTAAAAAAACTTTTAATTTTGTTTCTTTTTGAGAGGGAGAGAGTGAGAGCGGGAGTGGGAGAGAGACAGAGTCGGGGCAGAGAGAGGGGGACACACAGAATGTGAAGCAGGCTCCAGTCAGCACAGAGCCTGACACGGGGCTTGAGCCCACAAACTGTTAAGATCATGATCTGAGCCGAAGTCAGATGCTTAACTGACTGAGCCACCCAGACACCCCAACTAAAACTAAAATGTTAAAAAAAAAAAAAAATGCATCTTTAGTTAGATCTGCTTTAATCCTAAAAAGGGACTTACTCGTTGAAAAAAACACAAAGATAGAGGATAACAGCACATTTCCATTACATAAAAAAAAAATGTACATAGAGAACTATTAGTTGTGTCCATGTCTAATAATTAAGTGGGATCTTGTGATGTGGGTCAAAGCCTTTGGTCTAAGAAAAGTTCTCACATATCTAATTCAGACATGCTAGAATGACATCTACTCTAATTCACCTTATTTAGGGATACTTCTACTCCCACTCATTTCTCCAATGATCCAAGTAATGCAGGATCAATATAGAAAATTTGAAAAGTATATGACATGATAAAAGTAAAAAATAAAAACTAAAAGCAAGAATTCTTGCTAACCAATAATGATTCCCATGGGGGTGAAAGGCTACATATTATTAGGGACTTGTCATGCAGCTGGATTAGGGATTTCTGACATTTATCTTCATTGTTGATGGTGGGCAACTTGGTATGCTGCTTCTTCCCTGCTGCAGGCACATCATCTCATCATCATCAAAGATCTGAAATTTGGCCTCTTGGTTGCTCCTCTAAGATGTTAAATCTTTTTCTTTCTCACTTCTTCCCTCCGCCCTAAGGGGGTAGTTTCTTCTTGCAGTTGCTACTTCTGCTCCACCTGAGAGTTCTCATGTTAACAATATTTATACAGACTTTCCTCAACTTAGGATGGCACTACTTCCCCATAAATCCATTGTAGTTGAAAATTAAGTAAAAAATGCATTAGTAAACTTAACCTACTGAACACCATGGCTTAGCCTCGCCTAACTTAAAGGCGCTTATTCAGAACACCTACATTAGCCTACAGTTGGGCAAAACCATTTAACACTAAGCCTGTTTTATAATAAGTGTCTAATATCTCATGTAACTTATTAAATACTGTAGTGAAGGTGAAAGAAAGAACGGTTGTACATGGAATGCCTGGGTGGCTCAGTTGGTTAAGTGTCCAACTTCGGCTCAGGTCATGATCTCATGGTTTGTGAGTTCAAGCCGTGTTGGGCTCTGTGCCGACCGCTCAGAGCCTGGAGCCTGCTTCAGACTCTGTGTCTCTTTCTCTGACCTCCCCTGCTCACACACTCTATCAAAAATAAATATTCAAAAAAAAAATTATTGTATGTGTACAGAATAGTTTTAGATGTACTGATTGTTCACACATGTGACCCCATGGCTGACTGGAAATTGTGGCTCCCTGCTGCCCAGTATCACCAGACAGTGTGGCACTTCATACTTACAGCCCGGGAAAAGATAAAAATTTCAAAGTATATGGGGCGCCTGGGTGGCTTAGTCGGTTAAGCGTCCGACTTTCACTTAGGTCATGATCTCGCAGTTCGTGGGTTTGAGCCCCGCATCGGGGTCTGTGCTGACTGCCAGCTCAGAGCCTGGAGCCTGTTTCAGTCTGTGACTCCCTCTCTCTCTGACCCTCCTCTGCTCACGCTGTCTCTCTCTCTATCCTAGAAATAAATAAAACATTTAAAAAAACAATTTCAAAGTATGAAAAAATCAAAATCAAAATATGGTTTCTACTGAATGTATATCACTTTTTTTTTTTTAAAGTAATCTCTCCACCCAACGTGGGACTCTATCTCCCAACCCCGAGATCAGTCACATGCACTTCTGAGCCAGCCAGGCACCCCACCACACCAAATGTGTATCATTTTACACCACAATGGAGTTGAAAAATTGTAAGTGAAACCATTCATGAATTTGGGACCATCTATATTAGTTTTCCCTTGCTGATATATGCTGAAAAAGCCTGTGACAAAATTCAACGCCCATTCCTGACTAAAGCACTTAATAGGAATTGGTGGATATTTTTAACATGAGAAAATGTTTATCTTAATCCTAAAGTCAGTATCTTATTTAATGGTAAAACACTGGAGACATTTCTACTGAGACCAGAATAAGCAGGGGTGCCCATTATTTCTCTTATTCAATACTGTACTAGGAGTATTAAGCAATGCTGGTAGACAAGAGAAATGAAGTACAGGCACAAAAATTGGTAAAGAAGTAAAACCAACTCTATTTGCAGGTGATATGATTGCACACCTGAAAAATCCTAGAGAAACAATGATAAAACTCAATAAAAGAATTCAGTAAGATAGCAAGATAGAGAATTAACATACAGAAATTGCCTTCATATCCTAAAACGATCAGCACAATGGTAGAGAAAACCTCATTTCTGTAACAATAAAGAAGATTAAATAGTTAGGACTAAGCTTCCAAAAAATATGAGAAAAATTTTAAAACACCCCTGAAAGACACAAAAGCAGAGTGCTCTCAATTATGATGGCCTATTATCATAAAGACAGCAGTTAAATGAAATTAGATCCTGATCTCACAAATGCACAAGAATATAATCCAAATTGTCAGGAATCTACTTAAATTAAAAAATGAAATACAAGCACACAAAAAACATGGGCAAATTAATCTCTAATCTCAGTATGGAGAAAGGCTTTATAAATACTAACATAAAATTGAGAGGCAGTAAGAGATTAAAGAAGTTTACTACATAAAAAATGGAAGCTTTTTGCACTGGAAAAAACCATCATAATCAAAGACAAAAGACAATTAACTGGGAAAACTATAACATCTCAAAGATAAAGAGTTAGTATATAAAGAATTCTTAAAATCTGAGAAAGGACCAAAAACTCATAGTAAAATGGGAATGACATGAAGAATATTCATAAAGATATTCAGGTGGTCCTTAAATACACAAAAAGATATTCTACCTCATTCATAGCTAGAGATGCAAACTACAACTAATCTGAAATACCATTTTTTACCATCAGATTTGGCAAAAATTAAAAAGCATGATGTAAACATTCTTTTGGCAAGGCTGTGAAAAGAGGCACTCCCATACATTCCCGGTGGGAAAACAAACTGGTACAAGCCTTTTGGAGGAGAATTTGGCAATATCTAATAAAAGTACATATGCACTTATTATTTTGTCCTAGCAATCCTATTTCTGGGAATTTACCTGAAGGAAGATACATCGCAACAATATGAAAATACACATGCACAAGGTTATTCAATTATAGCACTGTAAATGGGAAAATACTGGAAAGGACCTAAATGCCCATATAGATTAAATGCATAAACTATAGTATATTCACACAATGGAATAGAAGAGTAATTGCATAAACTGTAGTATATTCACACTATATAGTTATTAAAAATGTTTTTGGAGCAAGATCTCCATGAACTGGTAGTTTCCAGGGTATACTACAAAGTAGAAAAAAACCACCAAACTATAAAAGAGTTAACTAAAACATGCTACATTTCATGTAAGAAAAAAAGGGAAATAATATCCACTCAGCTATTTATTCAAAAGAGGCAGAGGAAGAATATTACAGAAACCAGAGATAGATTACACATAGGGAACAGGTGCAAGCAGGACAGAAAGGCTAGGAGAAAGAGAAGATAGAAAGGATAGGGAGGTTGGACACGTTTTGTATAGTTCTAACTTTTAGAACTATACTAAAGTTTTACATACAAAAAAAAAAAGAACATATTAACAAAGGAATGGGTAGCATTCACTATGAAATACAAACAAAACCAAACTATTTGCATTACAAATCAATAACATAACCATATTGAAAGGGGGAGCAGAGAAAAGAATTAACCCACATTACTTTGTAAAACAGTATTTTGTTATGCACTAGAAGAGTAAAAAAAGGGAACTATACACAAATACTACACTGTTAGTAGGCTGTTTTTCATTGGTAGATAGACGAACTAGTAATTCTGAAAGTATCTTACATGTATTCTAGAAATTAAGCAAATAAAAGAAATGAACACATTACAGATAGATTTCCTACTGTTGGATAAAAGTTCCAAAAAGAGAAAGACTACAAGGAACACTGTGGTATTGGTCTGGTACTAAAAGAATCACTATGAATTAATGGATATACACACAGACACACGGTATACACATACATATAATACAGATCTAGAAATAGATATACACATAGATCTAGAAATAGACGTATATATTACATTTTCTAGCTCCGTTAAGCAGGCTAGAAGCAATAATAGCTCAGTACTGATGACTACATCTAGTGCTGACTTTGGTTTCTAAACACCATTGTTTCATAGAAGGAACTATGGATACTTAGAAAAATCAGTTTCCAGGGCTGGAGAAGAGAAAAGACAAGATGAGTCCAGTCTATCTTTTGTTAGCAGAAATTAAGGAATATTAAAAGTTGGACACATAAAAAGACATGAGGGTCAACTGGAAAGAGTTCCCATGGGCAAATCTGGGACATTCTGAGTAACAAAGTAAATAATGGTAGGAATGGGTTGTAACCTATAGAATAATGTTAGGATACACAGGCCCATTATCAATAAAATAAATAAATAATGAATGGAGGGTAAAACCTTCCTCATAACAGAGTTTCAACTACTAAAAGTAGAAGGAATGATGGAAACAGAAAATCATCATTTGGCCAATACTACGCTAACAACTTTTTCAGGAAAGAAACATGGGAGAAAAAGAACCATGAATGCCTGCCAATAGAAATAGGGTACTTACACAGTCCCAAGAATTTCTCCATAAGATACTTACTAATTAGAAAGAAAAAATAGTAATCTGACAGGGGAGAAATCTGACAGACACCAGCTTAACCAAATGATGAAAATTAATATTACTAGCCAGGGGACAAATTAACATCATGCACTTTCTGCTACACTGAGGACACGGCAGTTCTGTGCTATTCTTGCCAGAAATGCATACACTGAACTTAATCATGAGGAAACAGGAGGCAAAGCCCAGTTGAGAATCTTTTACAAATAACTGGCCTACACTTTTTAATCAGGTCATGAAAGACAAACACTGAAGAAGTGTCTCAGATTAAAGGAGCTAGAGAGACAGAGGACAACTAAACAATGTGTGATAAGGAAGTGGATCTTTGACGAGAGACATTAGTGGAGCAAATAGTGAAATGTGAAAAAGGTCTGTAAAACAATAGTATAAGGTGATATATTAAAGTAATGTAATAGTTAATTCTGATTTTGACAAATGTCCTGTAGTTACTGAAGATGTTAACATTTGGAGAACATGGAAATATCTTGTAATATATTCACAATGTTTTCAAAGTCTGAGGTTTTTTTCAAAATGAAGTTTAAAATTCAAAAGTCCCTTCACTTAAAAGTAACTTGGACAACCCCTCCAAACTAAATCAAACTAACCTTGATTATTAGAGTTAGGGAACAACATTTGAAACTCAGCCTTTATTTGTAATTATTCAAATTAGAATAAATCTTAATTCTAAAATGGAGTTCATTTTTTTATTTACTAAGACCTGACCTATTGGGAAGCATTATTATAAACATTCAGAAAACATATTATATGGAGCTAATGGATGACAGACACCAGTATACCTTCTAACACTTAGGGATTTTCAAAGATATGGTTTGGCAGGATTTTCTATACCACAGACAGACAATACTTTGGCAGTGGAGAGGGAGGATTTTGATTAAGTCTTTTCCAACCCCAGATATTATGATGCTATAGAACGATGTGCTAAGTTAGGTAGACTCCAATAATTTTTAAATCTCCCATTACTTTGGCCAACAATCTGAAAAAGAGCAACAATCATAACATCTGTCTCTTCTTTTATGTTAAACAAAAACAAAAAAAACAGCAACAATTAAGCAGAATAGAAAATAAGAACACTATTGAGTTTGACAAATTTATTGGTATTTTAGTAAAGACATTCATCTCAGTCGTTTCTCTCCCATCTTGACCTTAGGTTAATATTTGAGTCAAGAGAAGAATATGTAGGAGAGGGATGTTATTTTAACATAAACAGTAAAATGGACAAGAGTGGAAAGTTTGCCTACATTAAAGCAAGTTAAATTCATGTATCTTGATATAATTAAATCATGTAAGAACTAATAGTTCTATATACATTTTCATTGTTTTACTTGGGGCTTACTCTAAACTTAAATGCAAATGAACAAGTGTTAGAAATATATACAGGCTGCTTCTCCGGAGTTATTACCTATTAAAAGAGCTTGGCGAGTAGTTCCCACCAATAAACTAGTCTGAAGCTGCCTCCAAATTAAACATTGCAGGAGTTTTCAAGGAATTATACTGTATGTTCGTTCTTTTATCTGTGACTATGCTTTTAAAGATGTGTTTAACTATCACATTAAAAAAGAATTCATATACAAAAATTTAAAAAAAACCTACAATACACAGATCTAACAACATATATGTGGTCAAAGATTCCATAAAATATGTTTAAAGATGCATTTTCTTTTTATCTTCAGTACCTAAAATGTGCTTTTGAGAGGCCATTAGTTAATATGTATACTTTCAAATAAACCATAGTACTGTCCTAAAATAAGAATTCTTGTATTAAGTTCAAATCAAATTTGCTTTTACAAGTTAGTAACTTAAATTAAGCTTTAACAAAGTTACAGAAAGTGCATCTTTCTCATTTTCATCTTCATACAATGTTGTCTTTTGGTGTTTCTATCTTTTAAAAAATAAAAACAGCCACATATTTAAGTATTATGTACATTTAAATTTTTGGTGGTGGTTTGTATTTTAAAAGAAACAGCTTCCTTATGATTTGCCTCAAGATCTGGTGGAAATACTTGCAGCAACTAGCTAATAACAAAAACCAAGAGAAGCACATTCAAAATACTGATTTACTTTGGTAGCAAATGGTCTTTGAAGACTAATGACGGTAGACAAGACCCGTTAAGATGAAGTGGGCTATTTCAAATACTCAACAATTTACATAAAATTAAAAAACAATTTTTTTTTAAAGAGCTAAGCATCTGTACCAACTGATAGTAATGCAATACCTAGTTTTTGATGACTTGAAACAAAACAAATGCCCAATAAGGGAAAAAAAAAGCTATATTTTAATTTTACCTAATGTACTTTCAGTCAAGACTTAGTCCAGTAACATTTTCCTCCCAACATAATACTCCCTCTCTATAAGGCTGTTCCTGGGAGCCAGACACTTTAGTGTAATAAGGGAGTTAAGAGTAATTGCTTGCAGTTTAAATAGACAATAACTTTTTGTGTCCCTCTTAATGTGCTAATAATTGTGTCTAAAAAAATATGCAATTCTTAGAAAGGTACCATTTCTGATTTTTTTATTATCTGTAACCTTTGGAAACTAATCACATGAAACTACAAAATTAGCAAATGTCTTGAAATCTGTATATAAAACATAAATTACCTCTAATTTCAAACTCTCATTTATTAGTGTACCACTCAATCTTTAAAAAAAAAAAAAAAAGCGGCTCCAAAGATAGTCTTATACCATTCTTTAAAAAAGGAAACTGTTCCTTTTAACTTTACACCCACCCCACACCCCAATTTCAAAACACATCATTTAATTGTCTTGGTCATGGACATTTCCAAGATGAGATTTTATATTTCGCTCCCATAGCTTCTGGTTATCAGAAAAACCATGCTTTCCTTTATTGAAGGAGTTTGGTCCTGCTGATGTTGGTGTATCCCTGTGTTAAAAGACAGGAAATTTATTTTAAAAGTTATATAAAGCCTTTCAAAACAGATATGTTTAGTACCTATTATGAACATAGGCTGAACATCAGAAATCCCTACACAATTTTTAAAGAGTAGCCTTTCTATAAGACCCATTCCTAAAATTTCAGATTCAGTAAGTCTGAGGAGGGACCAAGTAAATCTGCAGTTTTAACAAATATGTAAGGTGATTCTGACACAGAGCTAAAGGTGGCAACCATCACAGTTTTTAAAACTGTTGCTTGAAACCCATTAATAGGGTCATAAAATCAATTGATGGCCTGCCATCAGCATCCATAAAAAAATGAAATCAAAGAAAACATGAAGATGTATAACACATAGAAAGGTTCAGTGCCATTGCAGACTTGTGTTTTATTTATTTCAATTCTGTTTTACATGTTTTACACACACACAAACACACACACACACACACACACACACACACTCAAACAAACAAACTGGGTGTTTAGACAGGGTTCTGCAGTCTACAGTCTTACTCTGGGTCCTGGTATGAAAGGAAGGTACTCCTTTTCTCTTACCAGGAGGGAAAATAAGATCACTGACAGCTCACAGAATTGTTTTGCCCAAATATGCAAGAAAAGTCTTGAATGCTAAAAGATCATTCTCTACAATTTTTATAAAAAAGTATATACCTTCCAATATTCTTCATCCTCATCTTTGCTTCTGGAGGCATTTCCTCTGGTTCACTCTAGAAGGTAAAAAAAGGGCAGAAATGACCCATTACAGGTTTGTTAAAATTCACGTACTAATAATGCTAAATTTTGTATCTAAGCCTTTTAGCATTTTCAATATTGTAAATCTTCGTAAAAGGAGAAAATTATATATCATAACTAAATTTTAAAAAGATACACACAGATCTTCAAGTGTACTGATTTTTTTGAAAGAAAAAAACCTGGTAAAAACTTGGTATTCCAGACCCAAAACCATTTGTTTAATATTGCTACACATACATATTGTGCCAAATTCTTTAATATGCACTATCTTTAGAGGCTTCTGGGTGGCTGAGTCAGTTAAGCATCTGACTTTGGGTCGGGTTGTGATCTCGTGGTTCAAGAGTTCAAGGCTCACATAGGGCTCTTCTGTGCTAACAGCTCAGAGCCTGGAGCCTGGAGCCTGCTTTGTATTGTGTCTCCCTCTCTCTCTGCCCTACCCCTGCTTCTGCTCTATCATTGCTTCTCCAAAATGAATACATGTTAAAAAAATTTTTTTAAATTAATAGACTCTATCTTTTTTTTTTTTTTTTTGAGAGAGAGAGACAGGGAGAGAGAAAGACAGAGCATGAGTGGGGAAGAGGCAGAGAGAGACAGAGACACAGAATCTGAAGCAGGCTCCAGGCTCTGAGCTGTCAGCACAGAGCCCACTACAGATCCTGTCTCTCTCTCTCTCTGCACCTCCCCTGCTCACTTTCTCTCAAAAATAAACATTAAAATAAAGTAAAACCCTAACCACATCCTAAAACAAAACAAAAACCCTCAAAACAAATAAACCCTAACAAATCCCGTCATCACTTGCATTTAATTAATTTGAGAGAGAAAGAGAAAACTCACAAGTAGGGCAGAGGGGCAGAGAGAAAATCTCAAGCAGGCTCCACATTCAGCTTGGAGCCCAACACCCTGGGATTAGGACCTGAGCCGAAATCAAGAGTTGGCTGCTCAGGGCACCTGGCTGGCTCAGTCGGTTGAGCGGCTGGCTTCTGTTCAGGTCACGATCTCACTGCGAGTCTGAGCCCCATACTGGGCTCAGTGCGGACAGCTCAGAGCCTGGAGCCTACTTTGGATTCTGCGTCTCCCTCTCTCTGCCCCTCCCCCACTTGTGTGCCAGCTTGTGCACCTGCTCTCTCTCTCAAAAATAAACATTTAAAAATTTAAAAAACAAAAAACAAAATACAATGGGCTGCTGGACTGAGCATTGCACTTTAAAGGTGAGGTAAGCAAGGTTAGTTTGTCCAAAGTCACAAAGCTAATAAATAGCAAAAGACACAAAACTAATAAATAGCAAAAGAGTTGGATGCCAAAGCAAAGAATCTTTGTTAACTTTATGGTGTTGCTCCTTCTAAAAATGTCTCCTTTACTATAAAGGTATCTTGAAAGTTCATTCATTACTACTTTTCCATACTTACAGAGATGTTGAAAAGATACAGGATAAGTGAAATTCTTTTTTTTTTTTTAAGTTTATTTATTTTGAGAGAGCGAGCATACGCAAGCAAGTAGGTAAGGGGCAGAGAGAGAGAGAGAATACTAAGCAGGCTCTGCACTGTCAGTGTGGAGTCTGATGCAGAGCTTGAACTCACAAACCATGAGATCATGACCTGAACCAAAGTCAGAGGCTTAATTGACTGAGCCACCCAGGGGCCCCATTAAATTCCTTTTAAATCTGTTTTTATGTATAAATGTTGCTGCTGAGGTAAATTTTTTTTTTTAAAGTAGGCTCCAAGTCCAACATGAGCTTGAACTCACAACCCAGAGATGAAGAGTCACATGTATGTCCTATTGAATGAGCCAGCCAGGCACCTTCAAATATTCTTTCTCAAAAGAGTGTTTTCAAGATCTAGCCTAAAGGGGTTTCTACTGGTCAAATCTGGAACAAACTGAGCATTGTAGCTTACTGAATAAAGAATCAATGAGCCTAGGAGCCCCTGGGGGCTCAGTCGGTTAAGCATCTGACTTCAGCTCAGGTCATGATCTCATGGTTCATGGGTTCGAGCCCCACATCAGACTGTGTGATGCAGCTCAGAGCTTGGAGCCTGCTTTGATTCTGTTTCTCCCTCTCTCTCTCTCTGCCCCTCCTTTACTTGTGCTCTGTCTCTCTCAAAACTAAATAATAAACATTGAAAAAATTAAAAAAAAATCAATGAGCCTACACTTACATAAGTAAGAGGAAGAGACAATAAATATACAAGAGATAAATGAGGAAAAACATTTGGCAAACATCATTTAATTGATTCTGGTAGGAATTCCTCAAAAGATGTTAAAATTCATGAGAATGTTTGTTTCTATTTTTACTATTTTCTTAAATGTTTACTTTTGAGAGAAGAAGAAAGTGAGAAGGGGAGGGGCACAGAGAGCAGAGAGCCTGTTTCAGGGCTCAAACTCACAAATCGTGAGATCATGACCTGAGCTGAAGTCAGATATTTAACTGACAGAGCCCCCCAGGTGCCCTGTATTTTTTTTTAAATTACAGATTTTATTTTTAAGTAATCTCTACACCCAACTTGGGGCTCGAATTAAAACCCCAAAATCAAGAGTTGCATGCTCTACTGACTGAGCCAGCCAGATGCTCCCCATATAATCTTTAATTACAGAAGGTAAAACAATAATTTGAAAAGCAGAAAGGTGCCTCAGTGGCTCAGTTGGTTAAGCAACCAACTTTGGCTCAGGTGGTGATCTTGTGGTTCATGAGTTCAAGGCCCCTTCCCTTCTCATACTCTCTGTGTCTCTTTCTAAAGTAAATAATAAAACATTAAAAAATCTAAAAATAATAATATTCCTTATTTTCTGTCATCTCTAACATTCTTGAGAGAGAGATTAGGTAGCTTTTTGGTATGTACAGAATGTATGAGGGAAGGATATTATACGAAAAAGAGAACAGCATGTGTAAAAAGGCTGGAAATAGTAAGCACCTACATAATAGTAATGGCTTATTTTGAATGCCTAACAATTTGGATCTTTTTTCATATAATTTTATTTTATCCTCCATATATTCTTGTAAATCGTTTGATGCAGTTATTTCTGTTTTGCAAATGGAGAAATTAACAAGTTAATGATGGAAAAGGATATTAATTTTAACTTGTCTCTTAAAGAATGTATGTATCTAAAGTCATCTGGTTTTTTTCTTCAGAACATAGTTAAGTAACATGGAATATATATATCTGGACCTAAAATATATTTGATAAAGAGGACATCCACTTAATTAATTTTCAAATTTAAAAATATATTTTTAGTTATCTCTTTAGTCTCCTTCAATTTGGACAATTCCTTGGTATTTGTTTCATGACATTAACATTTTTGAAGAGTCCAGGCCAGTTATTTTGTAAAATTTTCCTTTGTTTGAATTTGTGGGATGTTTCCTTATGATTAGATTCACATTACTTACTTTGGCAGGACTATCAAAGAAATAATACCAGGTTCTTAATGCATTATATCAGGGTGCACATGTCAGTATGTCTCATTACTCACAGTGTTAACTTTAATCTTTTGGTTTAAGTGATGTCTGCAGATTTCTCTGCTTTTCAAGGATTTTTTTTTTTTAATGTTTATTTATCTTTGAGAGAAAGACAGTGTGAGCAGGGGAGGGACAGGGAGAGAGGGAGACACAGAATCCGAAGTAGGCTCCAGGCTCTGAGCTGTCAGAATAGAGCCCAATGTGGGGCTCAAACTCACAAACCATGACATCATGCCTTGAGCCGAAGTCGGATGCTTAACCGACTAGTGCCCCATAAAACATAGAAATGTTGATACTTTTCAAACTTTTTTTGAGGGGATGAATGAAATACTTTTTTCCTCAATAAAAACTTACTTGGGTGTTCAAGTATCAAACAAATTAAAGAAAAGCTACAAGTGAAAAAGGGGCAGGAGACCAGAGCCCTGCTTGTCAGGCATCACCTATGACCACAGCAGCTCCTGAGACATTTCCACAGAATCCTACAACTCTGACAAGTAGTTTAAAAATACATGATTTAGGGGCACCTGGGTGGCTCAGTTGGTTAAGCGTCTGACTTCAGCCAGATCATGATCTCTGGTTCATGAGTTCGAGCCCCATGTTGGGCTCTGTGCTGACAGCTCAGAGCCTGGAGCCTGCTTCAGATTCTGTGTCTCCCTCTCTCTTTGCTCCTCCCTCACTTGCTTGCTCTCTCTCTCTCTAAAAATGAATAAATATTTTAAAAAATGATTTCAGAGCGCCTGGGCGGCTCAGTCGGTTAAGCATCCAACTTCGGCTCACGTCATGATCTCATGGTTCATGAGTTCGAGCCCCGTGTCGGGTTGTATGCTGACAGCTCAGAGCCTGGAGCTTGTTTCAGATTCTGTCTCCCTCTCTCTCAGCCCCTCCTCAGCTCATGCTCTGTCTCAAAAATAAACAACAACAAAAAAGATTTAAACTGAGCCTTCATTTTACAACTGAAAAACTAAGGCTCCAAAAAGGTAAAGTGATTTATTTCACAGGCTTAACTAGACAAGACAGGAAAAGAATCCAGGTCTTCCTATTGCCAGTTCAGTGCTGGCATCTAGTTACTTAGCCTCTCTTCTTTCCCTGAATTTCTGTATCATTTCATGTCTTCAGATACTTCTGACTTTTATGTAGTACTATTTTATGCCCTATGAGGCTGAGTTCCTGGAGGGGTGTGTCTGAATTATCGTTGCAATCTCCTTATGCCTAGCATATAGAAATTGCTCAAATGTGTACAATAAGTAAGTGCGAAGAATTCAATGACAACCACAGTAATGCTTTACCTATTGATCTGGCTCCAATCACCACGTATTTATCCTTGCCCAAACTTCTCTACAGAAATCTCCAGTCCAGACAAATACAGCTGCTAGTATTTACTACTTGTCTTACCTTATAAAAGTATTCTTTGGTCAAAACCCTGCCTAATGTTTTAGTATCTAACTCTTATTTCTTCTCTTTTATATTCTTCCCAATCATTACAGACCACAGTGTGCTCCTCTGAATATGTAATTCTTATCCATATTGTTTTTGGGAGCAATTACTCATGTACTCTGTTAACAGTTAATTGTTACACAATGGGGTCACATCTTAAGAGGGGGTTAGGTTCTAAAGTCAGAAACCAAAGAAAGAAATCAGTCAAAATGATGCTTAAAATTCCATACGTTATTCATAAGCACAAGAAGAGGGAAGCTGTGAGAGGCATGAAGAAGCTAAGACCGTCTAAGAGAATAGCAGATAAGCAACTCATGCTCACTCTGGAACACATGCTTGATGTATATAACTTCTAGCAGGAGCACTATTAGCTATTTCCTCATGGGAGAAAGCACTATAGCTGCCTTTTGTAAGTTGAATGCATGATGTCTGATTATTGAAGACTCCAACTATAAAATAATTAAAGCCAGCAGCATTAAATTTGTCTTTTCTTAGATCTTACATATTTTCTAGCACATATATATGTATTATTATTTGTAATAAGCATTTGTTGATTTGATTCTTGAGTTCACTGCCCCCAAAGGCAGTTATATTTTAAATAATCCTACAACCACATAAATATAAATATCCAGATTTTGCAGACATCACAAAAAGACTATTCAGAATTACAAAGAAAATTCACTAGTACCATTAATACAACCTATAATCTGCCACTAACTTCATTAAATAACTGGTTAAAGTAAAATAAAACCAGGTATTGACTTACATCTTCATCTTCATTAAAAGCTGCTGCTACTGACAGGGTTTTTGGAGCAAGAGTTGGAACAGTTTCTTTAGGCTTCTGAAGAAGAAACACATTAAGAAGTATCACATAATGTTTACACAGGATGTTTAATGATAAAAATAATTTATCTTCAAAGATTCAATTTTACGTTTTCATAGAAACATAGTAAGAAACTCAGAACAAACTTTAAAGAAATTTTCTCCTTTTAAAAACGTGGTTATAATATGGGTAGCTTTAACTTTATAAATTATATGTCCATTTGTTTTCATCCTGTAAAAGATTTTCTAGTTAGGATCTGTAATTTAGTATCATTTAGCTAAGGAACACCTGGTAAAGGTAAAGGAAAATAATTGGTACTATTTTCCCAAAGTAGCAAAGAATGAACTGCAATGTGACTTGAGAACATAAAAGACACCGAGGCTCCTCTCCCTACTAGCTAGCTTTCTGACCTGTAATCTGTACATATGCTTCTCTTCCATCTAACCTAAGTTTTTAGGTAAAGTGCCCTCACTATCCTCAAACTCTAACCATCCATCTGGTCTTTAACCCACTGCAATCAGGTTTCCTCCCTCACTCTCCCATGGCTCCTCACTCACCTAGAATCAGGTGACCTTGAGGTTTTGTAGGGTTACCAATGACTGGTATGCTGCTTTTGACTCTAATCACCAGCTACTTTTTGACAACACTACTACCTTGACTTCTCTGACACTGCTTTTTATAGGCTATTCTAATTCTCTGACCTTTTGTTCTTTGTTTCCTTCTGTTCCTCCCTTAACTAACAGATACCCAAGATTCTGTCCTTAGTGACCTTTCCTTCTCTGTACTTCCCTAGTCAACTCCATTCACTCCATTAGTTTGAAATACCAAATCCTAAATGTCTACCCGCAAATAGGATGTCACATGCCTACTGGACAGCTCTACTTAGAGCTCCCATGGGTACTTTAGTTTGACAGTGTTCTAAGTACCCAAGCCAGAAAACCTTTTCCTCAACTTGCACTCTATCATAAAATCCTGTTGGTTAAATATTTAATAGACTTACATCTCCCTCTGCCTTCCCATCAGCTACCATGCTACCGACACCTAAGGCTCCTTACCATTCCTTGCCTAAAAACTACTGTTAGAAATACCACCTCTCTACTTTCAATTTTTTCTTCTTCTAATCCTCTATAATGGTACCAAAGTGATATTTCTAAAATGCACATCTGTTTAAGGGTTAAATTTCCTTACAACAGTTCCATAGCCCCACTAGAACTTAAAGAATAAAACCAAACTATACAAGTCCTTAATGATTTGGTTCTATGGTCTCATTTAGGGGGCTTTCCATCCCTACATTTGAATACCAATTTCCAACTACAAACATTTTCCTGAATGTACCATGTGGCTTCACATCTAAACTACTTTTGAATTAAATTCTTTTTATCTGAAATGCCCTTTGCCTCCTGTCTATACAGTTAAAACCAACTCAAGCATCACTTCATCAGTGAAATCTCTGATCTGAAACAAAATGAACCATACTTTCTTTCTATAACACAAACACTTTGTATTAATAATGCTTGCTTTTGAAGGAATAAAAACCATTAATTTGGAGATTATGCATAGAGACTCTAGAAATACCCTTCACTCTTTTGAAAGACGTCAAGTATTTGATGTTGTACATACACTTACGACACAAGTTAAATATCTGCTGATCATCTTTTCATATCATATAATAAAAGCAATAGTTTCAACTATTTTTTGTATCTTACATCTCACTTCCCTAAGACGACTGTTTTTATACTACAGTTTATTTTATGAAAACAGGTTTTTGTTTTCCAAAGATTAAAAAGTGTTACTGAGTAGGCTTTTTCAAACAAAACCCTCCCTTCTAAAATGATCAGCAATTACTAAATCATGTCAATGATTTAGAAAAAGTAGGGATCTGCATATCTAATTTAGGGGTGTGCTGAACCACAGCAGAATCTATTAACAAGAGAAACATCTATATTGAAGTGTGTTTGAGTATACATATTGAATGACTATCAAAAAAACCCACAAATATTTATGCAGTTAGGTCTATGCAACTTTATAAAAAAACATATTAAACAAAAAGAAATCAGCTCAAATAGGAAAAATAGTCATGAAGTAATGAAGTTATAAGCAGAATGCCTTTTGTTCAGAATACATTTTTTAAAGAAAGGAATTAAAAAAACAAACAGGAAAAAGGCAAAACAACATAGGGTAGGAGTGTAATTCAAACACATTGACTCTAGTAGGTACCTGATCCATATCATAATTTTTAAGATCTTGGAATAAACACCATACACAAAAATATGTGCACCTGGCAAATAAGCATTAATTTTCACAGGACATGAATAAACAACTCAAAAGCAGTAATCCCAGTAATTTCAGGATCATTCTCCTTATGCAAGAATGTAACTATTTTCTAAAGCCAACAGTAATACACTGTTTAACTAACACTTTTTTCTGAAAGATCTATGTGGTTGAAGCATATGAAATTGTCACTTTTGTAGGTCAAAATTAGTCAAATATCAAAACTTCATAATAAGTTTCAATCTAATATTTCAAAACTCTCTAGATACTCCATGGTTAATAATTATTAATTCAAGGTTTATATTTAAAACAAGGGATCAAAAGTTGATCTGTCATAGGATATATACAGCTCAACATCCATTTGTAGCTCCAAAGTAAAATGATCAGGAAGCTCTTCAATAGCTCACTAGTACTGATTTCCAGGAATATTATTTTTAATTAATGGAATTCAAAGATAAGGAAAAAAACTGAAATTCTTTCTGAAATTATTTTTCAGAGGTTTTACCCAACTTTACTCACTTCTAAGCTGTTACTTTATAAATCATATATTCCCTATAATAGTTGCTCTTCATATTCCAAACTGTTTTGAAAAAGTTTTACTGTGTTACAATTTTCCCATACTGTTCTTGAATACAGAGCTAATAACTTCTTAAATACTTTAATATGTAAGTTCATGCACCAAAGTACCTTTTAACACTCAATTTACCATAACCCCATAAAAGCAGGATGCCAAAACAAATTCTGAAGATCCACTATGCACATCATATAGACAAAATAACAACTCACACTTGATCCAAGTTTGATGGATATGGCTGAGGCTTTCTTTGTCGTCTGACTACCTATGGCAAATCCGAACTTGGAGATCTTTGTAGGCTTTGTTGGGAGGTCTGCAGCTTCTTCTTCAGCTGATCGCTTCTCAGCGCTGCGACTGGAACTTTCCCCTCCATTACTGGAAGAAACAGTCTTAGTTTTCACAGGTTTTTCTGCTTCTTCTTCAGGTCCTGGTGAAGTCGAAACAACTTACCAAGATGAGCTATTTTTACTGAGCAGACTGATGGGAGCAGCAACCTCAAAAAGCATCGTTATAAAGAAGATACCTCTGCAGGTGTCACCTACTGACCCAACAGTCTCTTCCACTGTGTGTTAGAGTGCACAGCAGGAACTGAGATTGTGTGGCAGAAGAGGCTCCCATGAATTAACTAGCATAAAATACAGAGCAATTTAAAATTATAAGCGTAGAGTTCATATAAGGCCCTTCGATTAAACACTTCTATAGAAGTTTAATAACCTAATTATTTGTAGAATTTTGCTTTTTAGAAATTAGGGCCTGTAAGTTCTACATAAAATTAGTTTGTGAAGATTAGTCACATCACAGGAAAATGCATTTAATTAATAAATTCTAACATTCTTCAATTATGTACTACTAGTTATACAAAGTACCTAGCTATGAATGGCCCATTATTACCAGAACTATAGAGTTAATACAGCCTGTAGTAATTTTCTTCAGTGATGTGTGCCTCATGTACCTCTCACACAATTTTTAGAGTTGAAAAGGAAACTCAAGGAAGACTTCAAGTCACCCCCTCTTATGTAATTTAATTCTACTTTGAAAGCTTGGTTATCATCTGTTTTAACAATCATACTTAGGTTCATACACTACTTTTTCTAATGAAAAAAGATGAACTACTATTTGAAAGATTACAATTTCAAATAGTAGAAGCCATACATATGTAGATTAGGAATGCAAGATGGCTTTCAATAATTTGGCTTGAGTTTCTATTAATCAATAAGTTTGTATCTTGAGTATCTTTGGTCCTTTGCACAAGAAGGCTACTTAAGAACGTACTAGATGATATGTCTTCCAAGACAGAAATTTGGTTGATTATTAAAAATTTTATTTTCTTGCCCCAATTCACCCTATAGAATGTTTTCTGCTACACTAGATGGTTTATGAAGACAAGATGCTCTAAGTAATAGACCTGACAACTGTTAAGAAAACAGGACATTTGGCTAGAATGGGGGAAAGTGGGAAATCAAACACAAATAAATGGACAAGTAACATTAAAAAATCCAGACTATATATCTTAATCCATATATTTCGGGAATGATGAGGTCTCTAATAAGCACTTTGAACAGAACATTTGATTTTGTTTATAGGAAAGATAACAGGAACTCTTTATTCCCTTTGGACAGGTGTGAAAGTTATAATAACAATGTAGAGGAGGAATTAAGCAGGATTAGGTTTTGGGATTTCCCCAGGAGACAAAGATAGGAAGGTGCCATTCACTTATTCATTTAAGTTGCTGGAGGTGCCATTCACTTATTTAGATAGGAAATTACAAAAGCACCTGAAGAATGTTAAAAACAGTATTTGATAGTTGACATACAGAAATCAATTTAGAATTTCTTAAAAATAAGACAGTATTATGCCAACATTAGTTTGTAACTAAAAGCAACGTTCTAAATTTCATTCTGCATTCTGTTTATAGTTTTGATCAAGCATGAATTATACTGTAGAACCCAACAGTAATAACTATTTCTTCGTGAATGATAGCTAAAATTGAAAACTCAAGTCTCTACGCATGGGAATATATATGAACATATAGAAAATAAACTGGGTTTACAAAAAGAAACTATATATACTAGGGCACAAGTTTTGTGTAAACACAAACTCTAAAAAAACATCAAAACAAATAGCATAAAGAACATTTAGTCTTAACTCAAGTATATAGAACTCTGCTTTTGTACTCTGACCCAAGAGCTACACATAATTACTCAGGATTTCCAATTCTCTAAAAAACCTATCTTTTCATGGGGCGCCTGGGGGCTTAGTCGATTAAGCATCTGACTTCGGCTCAGGTTATCTCACGGTTTGTGGGTTCGAACCCTGCGTCGGGCTCTGTGCTGACAGCTAGTTCAGAGCCTGGAGCCTGCTTCTGATTCTGTGTCTCCCTCTCTCTCTGACCCTCCCCTGCTCACACTGTCTGTTGCTTTCCAAAAAAACCCAAAAAACCAAAAAACAGCAAAAAACATTTTTAAAAAACTATCTTTTCTTAATTTTAGGTCTCCTTTTACCCAGAAAATTCTGGAAAAAAGAATCTAGAAAAACGATAGCATAAATATGAAACAAAGTGAAAAACATGAATCTTACTATAATATTAATACCATTAAGTGTGATAATTGGCTGAACTCATATGTGATAATATATGAAACACAATACTATCTGTCCAAACCCATGATGCTATAGGGAAGATTTCTATAGACACTGCTGTAGAAAACGTAACATAAACAGGAGAGGTGGGAAATTACAATTAATTAAGTAAACCAATTGGCAGCAACTCTATTTTATTTACATCTGCCCTCTTGTCACCTTAAGAGGCAAACACTTAAGACCACCCACATTTCTGGTCTACACTGAAGATGAAACATACTATGCCTAGTAGGTCATTTCTAAACACGACTGATTCCAGATCCAGCAATTATTTTTGGACATAGTTAATTACTGCTTGGCCTCGCTCTTCTCAAGTTTTTTTTTTTTTTTTTAAACAACTGTACTCAACAGCTTTAGAAAACATCCACTCTTCAGCAAAGGGATGGGGAAAAGGGAGGGAAGGAGAGTAGGTATACTGTTAGCACTCATTACTTAGCCTTAAATGGCTCAATGTATCACATGGATTGGAGCTGCTATTTTTTTCTCTTTAGGTAATGTATCAATTATGTAGTAAAATACACAAAACATTTAGGAAATAAAGCAAATGGAAACAGCAATGAAAACAGAAAAATGTGGGGCGCCTGGGTGGCTCAGTCGGTTAAGCGTCTGACTTTGGCTCAGGTCATGATCTCATGGCTTGTGGGTTTGGGCCCCGCGTCGGGCTCTGTGCTGAGAGCTAGTTCAGAGTCTGGAGCCTGCTTCGGATTCCGTGTCTCCCTCTCTCTCTGACTCTCCCCTGTTCACGCTCTCTCTCTCTCTCAGAAATAAATAAAACATTAAAAAAAAAAACACAGAAAAATGTGACAGACAAATCTATGTTATCAACGTGACTGTTATTACAGTTTCTAAAAATCTATAGTTCATTAGAAGAGAAAATTTATTTCAACCTAATGTGAGCTTTAAAATATACCATTAAATATCAACACTAATTTCTAGGTCCATTAAAGTGTTTTTCTTTAAATAAAATGTGCTACACTTTAGCATGGGGTTAATCAAGAACTCCTGTTTTCAATTTATTTAATGAGATCTCTGTATTTTGCCAAGTGAAAAATTTTTTAGATGACCATGGTTTAGCAATGTGAAAATTTTAGAAATATGACTTATGTTTTCGTTATTTAATAGGAATTTGAAATTTTCTTTATTTCTTATTCACTGAATCTCACTACACATCCCTCATTAAAAATAATTCAAGGCTGGAGCTTTTAGATTCTGAGGGAGAAGCAAGAGTCATCTGTCCGAATATCCATACTACAGAGAATGTGACTTTTACTTATTTTTTAAAGCTATTTAAAAAAATGTTTATTTTTGAGAGAGAGCAAGACAGGGAAAGAGGAGAGAGTGCAAGGGAGGGACAGAGAGAAGCTAGAGGATCACTGACAGTAGAAAGCCCAATGTGGGGTTCCAACTCAAGAACCCCGAGATCATGACTCTGAGCCGAAGTAGGACACTTAACTGACTGAGCCACCCAGGTGCCCCTATTTATTTTTTTAAGTTTATTTATCTTGAGAGAGTGAGCACACGCGTGTGCAAGCGAGAGCTGGGGTCAGAAAAAATTCCAAGCAGGCTCCGCACCATCAGTGCAGTCCCAAACTCACAAACTGTGCAAAATTATAACCGGAGCAGAAATAAGGAATTTGATGCTTCTGAGCCATCCAGGCCCCCAGCAACTTAAATTTTAAAGAACATGTGACTAGTTTTTTAAAAATAAGAAAATCACAAATCAATTTATAGCAAAATATAAATGCATAAAATTATATAAAATATTAGATTCTTTATAGAGGAATATTTTAATAAAAATGATTTTTATCTAGTTTGTATTCATTCTGAGCAAAGTATGTAGATTAATGTGAAATCAAATTACACATGGTACTAGTATATTTTTTTATTTCCACTGGATAGTTGGAAAGGTGGGCCTTGGAGGACAAAGTTACCCTATTTTGAAAAAAAATTAGCTAATAAATTTTAAGTCCATAAGGGTATATTTTTCATGTTCCATTTGTATTTTGGTAGCTTCTTCAACTGAAAAAACGGCACACAGCTACCTCCCCAAAATGACTGACAAGCAGTGTAAATGAGAACAAATTCAAGAGCCTCCTAGTGGCTGGCATAATAAATGCCAATTTCATTCAGGTAGTTCTTAGATAACCTGAAACAGTATGAGCGGGCCATGATTATGATATGGACAGCTTTTCAAAAATTTCTATTTCAAGGAGCTACAAAAATTTAGCCAAAGGAGGAAAAAAATCTGCCCAAAGCCTTATCTACCCCCTTCTTTAAGGTAAGAGCAAGATCAAGTAAGCAGCTTCTCTTACTGACATAAATTCATTCAGAACTACTTATAGGAAAATACACTTCCAACTTACTGGACTGTTCAATAGGTACTAAAAATCAGAATATTCTCTAGGTAAGACCCTAAGATAAGCTTGATATTGTTTCAAAACAGTGACTACTTGCCACAAAATTAGCAATTCGGCAATATCCACAATGTTAATGTCTTAGCTATAAGTGCTCTGTACTAATTCATTAAAAATATTTGACATTCAAAAATGGTTTATATGCAACAGCACTATTTTCTTGTAAAGGCAAGCAAATCCAAGGCAAATTATGACGCAGTTATTAAGGGATATTATTCTAAATCACCAAGGATACCATAATAATTGTTTATATCAATCACCCAAGATAACTTTATAGCACCACCACACACAGAAAAATATGCTAAAATAGAAACATCAATATTCATACTACAGAGCTAATTATCTCTAACTGAAAGGGTGGTGGATAAATTACACGGTGGAGTTATGTTGACGCTTAAAGTACATTTTGGCAACACATTAAACACATCTCCCATATTCAAGACACTTAAAAAGCTATTTTACAAAAATAAAAGATAATCTAAAAGCCAGGTAAAATTCTTTCGGTTACAGATCTTTGTTTATCCTCAGACTACTAATTTTTTTATGTAATTTTACTCAATAATTTCCAAGCCAATTTTTGAGAAGAAAAAAAAATCCCTAACAAGGTAGTACTAGATGGTTTAAACTGATTTTTAATTAAGTTTTTGTTCCCAGGGCAATTCGTATTAAACATCGTGTTAGTAAGGTCCTAGTAACTGCTTTCATATGCTATTAATCTGTATTTTCTCTAAATCCTTTCTGTATTTTCTCTAACTTGAGTAAGTTAGAATAGAGAGTAATATTTAAAACGTTCCGAAGACATTATGATCACCTCGCACGTGTTAAGTTACTTGCCTTGTTACGACAAAGCGGGGTGAGCGGGCGCCTGTAAAGAGGTTTCTTTCCCTTCGTGCACAAGGCCCAAATTTATAGGAGTGGAGGATACAGAATGAAGACAAGTGTAACCCGAGTTCACATCGTAACAAAATACAGGAAAAGTCACACTACCCTATTAAGCCACCTAAGTATCTGTCAGCAGTTAGCTGACAAGAACCTAATTCAGAAAAAGCAGACACTTAAAGGCAACCAAACCCTAACCCTAGGCTCCGCAGCTTAAACCAGCCGACAGGCAAAGGTATTCTTTCCCTCCATCTCCTCGACCCAGCCCGTTACAGGGTCGGTATTCGGCTTGAAAATCAAAGAGAAAAGGCCGGGGTCGTACACCACTTCAGCCAAAAGGCAGAAGCAAACTAACTCCTAGGTGTAACTTGGGAGGCCAGCACCGTTGGAAACTCGGCCTGTGGCCAGTTCCTGCGGCCACTGCTCGGTGACTCGTACTGTGTGTGTGCGCGTGTTTTGTGTGATGTGCGTCTCCGGTGTGGCGGTAGCGGCTCCTGCACTGCCGCTCCTGGTCCCACCCCGAGTTCGATCCCCCTTTCTGATACCCATCTCCCTTCTCCTCGGAAGCAGGGCCTCCGCTGGGGCCAGCAGGTGACCAACAGTGGCCGGCTCTCCCCCGGCAAGGAGGCGATGTGGGCCAAGATCCCAGCGGGCCGCGCCGGGCGTGCCCGGGTCTCGTCTGGGCCCAGCACCTGGCCGGGTGAGCGCCAAATCCGCCCATTCTCGTCCCCATCCCACTCCCCCCACCCGGGGGAGCTCAAAGAAAAGCCCAGAGCATCCCACGCAGCCCGCGACGCTGGGGTTGTGTTCACCTCCGGCGGCTCCAGCTCGCTGCGGCTTCTCAGGCTTCTCCTCTCCCGCCTTCCCGTCCGCCATTTTCCCCGCCGCGGCCTCCCCTGCAGCCACGCCAAGGACGTCATGGCCCCGCCCAGCAACCATTGAGTTTCGGAGCCGGCCTGCGAGGCAGCAGCCTAGAGCGGCCCTGGAAAGTAAAAAGATGCCCTTTTGGAAACGGAAGTGGATGTGACGGCATCCCGGAGCCACTTCTGAAGGAAGGGTGAAGGAGTAGGTTGTGTTGTGTCTGTGGAGTTCTGTTTAGCGGCTTGTCTAGAGGTTGTTTGGATTTTTATGGCCCAGAAAGTGAGGGACCACTCCGGAAACATTGGTGGAGTTTTGTGTAAGGTTTTTGCAGACTAGGGTGTGGCTACAGCTGAAGCGATCAGGCTTTATTCATTAGACTACGGTGCTGGACCACCTGTGCTTTATTTCAAAAAAATAAAAGGGAGGGCCGTGGGGGATGCGTGGCTGGCTCAGAAGAACCTGCTACTCTTGATCTCCGGGTTGTGAGTTTGAGCACCAAGTTGAGGTTAAAAATAAGTAAAACTTTTTAAAGATTGGAGGGGGGGGGGGGGGGGCATTAAAAAAAAAAAATCAGCGTTTATCGAGCGCCCTCTTGTGTCAGACACTATCTTGTTTAATCCCAATAGCCCGTTGTGGAATTATTCTCTATTAGCTCTGAGGGTTGAGGCCGAAGAGTTGTCTAAGGTCACGTAGCCAAGTCATAAAACTACTTTTGCTACAGGTCGAAATTTTCCTATCAAGAGAAGTTACATCATTTAATTAAGATTGCAGCAATTTCCGCGTTACTTAGAAACCTTTAATGGATCCCTAGGGTTTTTTAAAATGAAGTCCAAGTGTTATATTGGGCCCGAGCCCCGAGCCTAACTTTTTAGCCTCATCTTCCCTTTCTCTCTGTATTTATACTACCCTCTTGTCAGATGGGGGCAATTCCTTGCCTAGGGAACTAGAGTTTGTGGGTTTGCCCTACATTAAAAAGTGGGTGTTCCAGAAAGTTAGTCTTGGAGTCACAACCTGGGTTTGAATCCCTGAACTGGCCTTTCTTGGCTGAATAAACCTTGATGGTTTCTTACTGTCTACAGACCTATGTTTTCTTTATAAAACAAATAATATACCTCATTAAAGTGTGGTCATGGGGATCAAGTGAGAGAATTTCTATATACCACTCTGGTCACTTTATATTTCCCTCAAGTATA
Source organism: Crocuta crocuta (assembly GCF_008692635.1). Taxonomy (NCBI): domain Eukaryota; kingdom Metazoa; phylum Chordata; class Mammalia; order Carnivora; family Hyaenidae; genus Crocuta; species Crocuta crocuta. Next base: position 1,795,831 of record NW_027531917.1, read on the forward strand.
TGTTTTGAAAAACGTCTCTGCATGGCTTAAAAGTTGTTTGACAACAGACACACACTCACAAAAATATTTTTCAGGGCTCCTGGGTGGCTTAGCCAATTAAGCATCTGACTTTGGATCAGGTCATGATCTGACGGTTTGTGTGTTGGAACCCACATCAGGCCCTCTGCTGTCCCCATGGAGCCTGCTTTGGACCCTTTGTCCCTTTGCTCTCTGCCCCTCCCCTGCTGGTTCTCCTCTTTCACTCAAAGAAATTTAAAAAAAATTATTTTTCTTCACAGCTCTTTGTATTGTATATTTCATATATGAAAAGTTGCTTAGTATTTATCCATGAATGACTCCTCTGCCTCCAAGTCTGGGGAATGGAGAAAGAATCAAAGTTGTTTCCCATGAAAGAAGTAGAGCAGTTTGGTGGTGATATGGTGCTGTTGTGATCTGAAGTCCCTGGTTCACCCATTTATGTCAGTATATGTAAAACTCCTCAGCAGAATATTTTACAAAACAAGTATTCACATTTGTTTCTTTTTCCTTAGATGTGTTAATCACTGAGACACATTATTTTTAAATGGAGATATAAACATGACATTCTTATGTGACATTAAGTATATATTTGTAGATGCTTGTATTTTTGAATGAGGAAAAATGAAGTTCAGAGAGGTTCCATACAGCTATCTAGCAGATCCAGTTCCATATACCACCTATAGAAGTTAAGGATGGAAAATAGTAATCCATTCACTTGTCAGTTCCGGGAGGTCATATGGTGCTTATCCTGCATAGCATTGTTTCTCCAGTACCTAGAATCTACCAGTTTCGATAAATATTCATTGAAGAAATGAGTGCAAGCCTCATTAACCCTTTACAAATGAGTTAGGCAGTGAAGGGTAGGGCAAAGAGCAGCAGTATTGCATTAGACAAAAATAAATTTAAATTCTAACTCTGCCATTTGCTAATTCTGTGAGTTTAAACTGATAAAGCAATCTTAGTGAATATATTTTAGCTACAAAAACGCATTAATATAGGATTACTGAGAGGATTAGGTGAGATCATACTGGTGAAAATTGTGATACAGGGCTTTGCTCATGGTGGGCACCTGCTTCACGGTAGCTATTTTTTGTCACCTCTAAAGAGCTATTCAAATAATGGTTTAAAAAGCTGGAAATAGAAGGCAATATGGACAACTATCGTTTTATTTTGTTTTATATATATATATTTTTTAAGTTTATTTATTTTGAGAAAGGGGACGGAGAGAATCCCAAGCAGGCTTCACACTGTCAGCACAGAGCCCAACGCAGGGCTTGAACTCAAGAATTGTGAGATCATGATTTAAGCTGAAGTCAAAGAGTTGGACCCTTAACCGACTGAGCCACCCAGGAGCCCCTGGACAACTATTATTTTAATGTAGATGTTTAATTTGTGAGGCGATAGTGAAATTTATAATATCCAACATTTATTCATGTTTACTACATACCAAGCATAATTTGCTAGTTTTTAACATGAAATCAAGTACATTAAATCATCACAACAACCATATGAATTAAGTGCTACTATTCTCATTTTTATGGAAAAATAAACTGGGACACTGAAAAGGCAAGTAAGAGGTGTAGCTGAACTTAGAATTCAGGCAAAGAAGTACAACAAAATCAGAGGAAAAGTAGCTGATCAGGGTTTCACTAACCTCCAGTAGATATTGTGTTTTATTTAAAATTTTATTGTAGTTCACATACAATGTTACATTAGTTGCAGATTTACAACATAGTATTTGACAAGTCTACACATTAGGCCATGCTCAATGCAAGTGTAGCTACATCTGTCACCACAGGATGCTATTAAAATATCACCAACTGCATTCTTTATGCTGTGCCTCTTGTTCCTGTGACTTATTCATTCCATGTCTGGAAGCTTGTATCTCCCACCTTGAGTAGATTCTTTTTGTTGTTGTTAGGTTTATTTATTTTGAGAGAGAGAGAGAAAGCGCGTGCGCACACAAGCAGGGGAGGGGGCGGGGGGAGAGAATCCCAAGCAGGCTTTGCACTGTCCGCGCAGAGTCCAGTGGGGGCTAAAACCCATGAAACACGAGTTCGTGACCTGAGCCAAAACCAAGAGTCAGACACTCAGCCAACTGAGTAGATTCTCAATATAGCCTTGTAATTTTATTATAGTTCCCAGTACCATCCTCAAATTTGATTGTACATCAAAATCACCTAAAGGGCTTGTTAAAACACAGTTGAAACTCTGGTACTACTGCTGAGATTGTGACTCAGGTGAACTCAGTGGAGCCCCAAAATGTGCATTCTAACTAGTTTCCAAATGATGTTGATGCTGCTAGACTAGGGACCACCCATTGAGGACCACTGCCCTAATTACTTCACTTTCTTAGACTATTTCACACTTTCTCTGCTCTCCACAAAAGTCCAGCAGCAGCTACTCCCCCTCAGCTGATGACTTTGCTTCTTATTTTCATGAAAAAAATAATAGAAATGAAAACAGAATTTATGCGTATTCTCACCATATCTGTGGTGTAGTGCCTGCATTTGTACTTCTGTTGTCTTTTTCTCTGTTATTTATGGAGTAGATCCCATCCTTCTTGCTCATGCACAAGGTTATCACTTCTCTCACTCCAGTGTTTCATCAGATCATCAGCTTCCTTCCATAACTGGGCTATTCCCAACAGCATACATACATGTTTTTATATCTACCATCTTTACAAAACCAACAAACACAGAAGACTCTTCATCATATCTCCCTCTAGCTTGTTACCATTTTCATTCATAGAGCAGCCCTTGAAAGGATTATTCATATTCACTCTCTCCAATATTTCTTTGGTATGTGGTACCTACTGTGCTACCACCCTGGGCCAAACCACAATTATCTTTCACTTTTGTTACTGCAACAATTTCTTAACTGGTCCCTGTCTTAGAATCTTGTCTCAATACAACAGCCAAAGTAATCCTTTTAAGAGGAATCAGATTCATTCATTACAGAAAATTGTAAGTGCTTATTATGTGCTAGGCACTATACTAGGCCCTGGGAATATAGCAGTGAATAAGAAAAAAAAAAGTCCCTGCCCTCTTGGATTCTAGTTATCCTATTAAAACATCAGGAGTATGTCATTTCTTTGCTTAAGACCATCCAATTTTCCCAGCTCATTCACAGTAAAAACCAAGAGGCACCTGGGTGGCTCAGTCGGTTACGCATCTGACTTCTTGATTTCAGCTCAGATCATGATCTCATGGTTTGTGAGATCAAGCCCTGCATCAGGCTCTGTGCTGACAGCATGGAGCCTGCTTGAGATTCTCTCTCTCTTTCTCCCTGCCCCCTAAAATAAATAAACATTAAAAAAAAAATAACCAAAATCCTTACAATTGCCTAAGAGGCTTACACGACAGACCTCTAGCTACGCTAACTTCATCTTCAGCTGTCTTTACTCCCTCTGCTTCAGCTCCAGTAAACTCCTTGTGCCTTGAGCCCTTAGGCTTTTGCACTTAATGTTCCCTTCATTTGTTACTCCCTTCATGTCAATATATCTCACCCTCACTTCCATCAGGTCTCTGTTTAAACGTCATCTTATCAGTCTTTGTGCAAATTAGAAAAGGAATACCCTTTTGCTGGATACAATTTTTTGAGTGCATGGCTTTTTTAGTTTATTTATTTGGAGCAAGAGACAAAGCACATGAGCCGGGGTAGGGGCAGAGAGAGAGGGAGAGAGAAAGAATCCAAAGCAGGCTCTGCACTATCACCACAGAGCCCGATGTGGGGCTCAAACCCACAAACTGTGAGATCATGACCTGAAACTAAATTAAAAGCTGGATATGTACATGACTGAGCCAACCCAGAGCCCCTTAAGTATGTGACTTAGAGGCAAATAGTGCTTTGGTCCAAAGAAAACGGTGCTTCATCCTTCTAGCAAACACGGCCCTGCACCAGAGTGCATGGCTTGGAGATAGTAGTGTGTGTGTTCTTGTGCAGTGAGCAACCTGCTTAGAAGGTGTGCCTCAGCCATGATTTATAAAGTAGTAATGCCTCCTCACCCAAGCATTCCCCTTTCTCCCTTAACCTTGCTAAAGTTAATTTGATATCAGGACTTACAAAATGTAGGCTGCTCCAGTGGCCCAGCCCAAGGCACAAATCTAAACCTAAGTCAGCCTGTGCCTATGGGAAACACCTGTCAAGGAAACAGAACAGAAATCAGTCACAGTCTTCCAGCTCAGCTTTATAGCAAGTTTATCTTACTTAAGAAAATAAGGCCTCTTAGCCATGTTTTTGAGTTGCTGCTTCTGATGCTTCGTAAAACTCCCTTTTGCCCCAAATCTCTCAGAATAATGTTCCACTGTTATGGGGCACTGCACTCCCCCAATTCACAGATTGTTTTCCCTTGAATAAAGGACATTAAACTTGTTGCTAAACTACATTGCATTATTTTTGTCATTTGACAACCTTCATATCACTGATTACCATCTGACATTTTACTTATTTATGTCTGTCTCCTCTCTGCTCACCAGAATTTAATATCCACGAAGGCTGGAAATATTTTGTTCACTGCTGTATCACCAACACCTAAAACACTTCTGGGCACATTGTAGGTGTTCAATAAATATTTGAATGAATGAGCCAGTGAGGAAGATAATCTGCTAACGTGGGAAAAATAAGACAATTACTGTGGTATGGAAGTCAAGGGAGAAGCATTCCAAAGAGGGAAGAGTTCAGTGTGATATGCTACAGTCCGTTAATTAGTAAGAAGTGGCTACTGAATCAGACTGGAAATGACAGAAGTGATGTAAGCACAAAAACAGATCACAAAGTTACCAAGCAGTAGACTATATAGCTGCACTATTCAACATGGCAGCCTTTAGCTACATTGTGACTATTAAGCATTTGGAATGTAGGTAGCACAACTGAAGAACTTTACTTTTTTAATGTTTTATTTATTTTTGAGAGAGAGAGAGGCAGGGTGGGGGGGGCAGAGAGAAGAGAGAGACACAGAATCCAAGGCAGGTTCCAGGCTCTGAGCTGTTAGCACAGAGCCCAACTCAGGGCTCAAACTCACGAACTGTGAGATCATGACCTTAGCTGAAGTCAGACACTTAACTGACTGAGCCAACCAGGTGTTCCTGAAGAATTGAGCTTTTATATTACTAGACTTAAATTAAAAAAAAAAACCCTGAAGCAATTAGTTTTTGTTAAACACAACTCTATTTTTTTGGTATGACTGCATTTTACTTTTACTTTAACCACTGAAAATTTAGCATTCAAATTAAGATATGCTATGACCACATCTTAAAACACATACCAGATTTTGGAGGCTCTCAGTGTTCATACTGATTACAAATTGAAATGATAATACTGTGGGCATATGGGTTAAATAAAACATATTAAAGCACAGAGCCCAATGCGGGGCTTGAACTCACAAACTGTGAGATCATGACGTGAGCCAAAGTCGGAAGCCTAACCAACTGAACCACCTAGGTGCTCCACCTGCTTGCTTATTTTTATGTGGCTACTAGGAATTTTAAAAGCACATTTGCTGTTGAATAGCAGTGTGGGGAGAAAATGGAAAGTGTGTTCCGAATACTTGCTTGAAGGATATGGCTTAGATATTAAGAACTTAAGCTGGGTAACATAATAGGAATAATAATTAACAAGTAAAGACTTTTTTTCAATTTTTAAAAATGTTTATTTATTTTGAGAGAGAGTGAGAGTGTGTGTGCAAGCAGGGAAGAGGCAGACAGGGAGAGAGAGAACCCCAAGCAGGCTTCATGCTGTTAACAGAACCTGATGCAGGGCTCAAACTCATGAACCATGAGATCATGACCTGAATCAAAATTGAGTCAGATGCTTAACCAACTGTGCCACCCAGGCACCCTAAGACTTTCTTTTAAAATTGTTTTAATTATTAAAATCTGGGAAGTTGGTAGCATGTTTGAAATGAGCAAAAGGAGAGAGCTAGAAATAGTATTACGTGAAAGTATACAATAGGTAAGAAGAGGAGATAATTAGAACATAGGCAACAAAAATTACCTTCAAAGTAGAAGAATACTATAAATTATTGGGTGTTTGAGATAGAGAAAAGCCACTTAGTGACTGGGAAATCGGATCATTTAGTTTGGAGAAATTGAAGCAGTATCTGGGGGTCCTGTTAAGTTCCAAATTCCAAGACATTTGGAAAATTAAAACTGTATGACTTCAAACTGTGAATGAGTTTGCCATTGTGACTTATCTGCATAAGAGAGGAGTCTTAGAAATTAGTTACTGCTTAGCTATTTGGAAGGAATTTATTTTTTTAATTCTAGTGTTACCTCAGTGAAATAGCATACATACCATTACACAGCAAGAAATAAAAATATACTCCTCAAAAGGACAAATAACTTACATATACCAGTATTAGAAAGTATACATTTTGCTGATGCATAGGGGCACATATACTCCAATGTTCATAGCAGCACTCTCAACAATAGCCAAATCATGGAAAGAGCCTAAATGTCCATCAACTGACTAGTGGATCAAGAAGACATCGTTTATCTATACAATGGAATACTACATGGCAATGAGAAAGAATGAAATCTGGCCATTTGTAGCAACGTGGATGGAACTCAAAGGTGTCATGCTGAGCGAAATAAGTCAGGCAGAGAAGGACAGATACCATATGTTTTCACTTATAAGTGGAACAGGAGAAACTTAACAGAGGACCATGGGGGAGGAGAAGGGGAAAAAATAGTCGGGGAGAGGGAGGGAGCAAACCATGAGAGACAAATACTGAGAACAAACAGGGCTGATGGGGGTGGGGGAGAGAGGAAGGGGGTGATGGGCATGGAGGAGGGGCACTTGCTGGGATGAGCACTGGGTGTTATATGGAAACCAACTTGACAAACTATGAAAGAAAAAAAAAGAAATTCCATACATTTTGAAGGTAGTCTAGATAACTAGTTAATATTTTCCTTAGCATTCATGGGCCAGCACCATATTAAATGTTTTATAAGTCAAGAACTATTTATCTCCTTTTCATTTATGAGGAAAACTGAAATTTCAAGACATTAAGCAATTTAGGTAACATCAGAGCCTTGGGAGCCGGAAGCCAGGGAGTAGGGCTGGGACCTGGGAGATCTAAGGCACGCTAGGAGCCTTGTTTGTCTCACTCTAGGTGCCAGTCCTGCCAGGCTATCCTAATCCCGTGTTCTGAACCACTGTGCTACTTTATCTTCATTGTGTCTCTAATGGCTCCAGTATTAGCACTTTGCCACTTAGCTGTGTCTAACGGTTGAAATTCATTCATATCACCCTTATTCTTTGTTTACACATCACTTTCCAAGGCCTTTCCTGATCCCACTCACAAGCTTAGATTAGGCATCTAGTATATTTCAATTGCACTTCATACTCACCTTATTATAGAGGGTATAATTTATAGGTTAAAAACTGGGACTTTATTTTTTTTAATGTTTTTATTTATTTCTGAGAGAGGGAGAGAGAGAGCGAGAGAGCAAGGGAAGGTCAGAGAGAGAGGGAGACACAGAATCTGAAACAGGCTCCAGGCCCTGAGCTAACTGTCAGCACAGAGCCCGACGCGGGGCTCGAACCCACGAACCTGAGCCGAAGTTGACGCCTAACTGACTAAGCCACCCAGGTGCCCCAAAACCTAAGACTTTGAAGTCAGACAGATCTTTTGAATTCTGAGACTACACTTAAAGGCTGAATTTTGGGTGAATTTTTCTTATCTGTAAAAAAAGGTACTATTAAACAATTACAGGTAGTTACAGTACCTGTAACTTAAATAATTCATGTAAACTGCATATTGTTTGGTAGATAGTAGTATTTGGTAAGAGACTAGCTGCTTTAAGAAATGTATTAGACAGCATAGCTCGTTAATTTCCAGTTCAGAAACTAGGTAGAAATAGTTGGCCATCCATCTCTATTTTCCATGTTTTCAAAAATTTTAACAGTGCAGGTAGTTGACAATGAATATTTCCTAAAATTTTAGGAACAAGTACACATTTTCTCAAGTATATTAGGACTTACTAGGCAGAAAGAGGCAGAAACCCAGCTTAAACTGGCTTTGGCAAAAAAGGAGGATCTATCAGAGGGATTATTGCATGAATTTTGAACAACCAATAAATACTAAAAGGTAAACCTATAGCTGGGCCTCAGGGATGACTGGGAGCAGTGATTTAAACAGCTCCAAAAACTGGTCTTATTTTTATACGCAATCTTCACTCTCTACTACTATAGCCTGTCTTCCTTCATAGTAAGGAAGGCCATCAATTCCAGAGTTTCCCGTTTGTTACAGTTCACAATCAGATAGTGACATAGGTTATCTTAGTTCTCAAACCCAAAAATACTAGAAAAGTGTTGTGACTGACTGACCTATCTTAAAGTCAGATCCCCATCTCTAAGTTTGAGTGAGGTTTCTTCTTTGGGATATTCAGCTGTGGCCAGAACAAGGGCTGTAAAAATATGGCAACTTCCATTCAAATCACATGGCTGGAGAAAAGGAAGTTTTTTCCTGGAAAGGGAAAGCTATCTATACTCCAATTAAGGAAGTGCTGTATGCAGTATTTATCAAACTTTTTTCCTAAGACAACAAGAAATGAATTTTGTTCCCTCAAACACATTTTTCATAACATGGCCAAATCCTATGACATGCTATGGGAGGTCTTAAACTTTTAGCTAAGATTCAGTTAAATATACTTTAGTGCCTATGACATGCCCAGCACTGTACCAAATGTTACTCTAATAAGTAAACCACCACCTGAAGTTTAAAATCTTTTCTGTATCAATTCTTGATGAAAGGGCAGTTGTTGACATGGCTAAAAGAACATCTAAGAAGGAAAATGGAGTCTGAGACTCAAAAGTATTCATAAAAAAGCCACAGCAACAGTACAATTGTTTTACTGTACTAAAACTTGGATGACTCTTTTTACTTTCATATTAAGTTTATAATAAACAAACTATATTTCCAAAGTCCTGTGGCAATTTAATTAATTGGGGGAAAGACACACACTTCAGTTTTTATTTGGAAAGACAACCTTTAAATTATTTTTAAATGTTTTATTTATTTTTCAGAGCAGAGCATGAGGGAGGGAGACACAATCTGAAGCAGGCTCCAGGCTCCAAGCTTTCAGCACAGAGCCCAATGCAGTGCTCAAACCCATGAACCTTGAGATCATGCCTTGAGCTGAAGTTACAAGCTTAACCAAGTAAGCCACCCAGGCGCCCCTGGAAAGACAACCTTAAAAAGAATTAAGTGAATTCCACTTAAGAAGAAATAGACCAATAGAATTGTATTTCCACTCCATGTGCCTTTTTTCTTCCTATTTTATGGAGAAATAATTGACATACATCACAGTAAAAGTTTAAGACATACATATTGTGACCACTTATTTTTTAAGTTATCAAATATTCTCATTCAAGCCACCTTTTCTGTGTGTGTATATTTAGAGAGCTTTTTGGAAATGAATTGAAAGTCTTTGACTTCTTTAATCTGTTGACAAGGTCTTGAGTATGCTGAGAAATTTCCATATAACCAGTATGTTTTCTCCTAGGAACAAACTTCAGAGCCTCTTCCCAACTACCAGTGTTTTTCAGACATAACAAAATACGCATCATCTGATCTAAGGTGAGATTTTTGGTACCAGCGTCCCACTGTAAATACCTATCTAATGGAAGGCATTCTGTCGCCAGCCTCAGCCGTTTTGCCTTGGCTAGGGATGTGCCTGTCTGCATGGCCTTATCAACAAAAGATCCCACTATATAAATCTTATCATGTTTGAAAGTAGTCATAACATTAGGAGAATCTGCAGTTAAATATATAATACTATCCTTTGGGAATAAGTCTACATGAGACTTTTCTGTTGCTGTTATAAGCAATTTGCCCCATTTTTCTCCATAACGTTTAACTAACTCTTTATGATAAGCACCTTCTCTTTTAAGATTGCAGAAGTAAATATGGAAAGGGTCAACATCTCTTCTGTTCCATCCTTCACTTTCTAAAAGTTGAGATATAGTATTCTGAAGTTCTTTTGGTTTCATATAATTTTCATAATCCATGTCAAAAACTAAAGGTTGTCCAAACTGCATGGCCTGAACACCTTTCCAGCCCATGGCAATGTCCATATTCCTATCCCAAAGTCGTAGAAATAGAAAGTTTTGCTGTTTATCTTCCTTAGTGGTTTCTAGCAACTCATCTCTTTCGGCTTTTTCCTTTGATGCTGCTTTCATTTCCTTTTTCATTTGCTTAGTTTTTTTCGTTTTTTCCTTAATATATAAATATTTTAAGTATTTTTTTTTTGATGATTTAGAAACACATTCCATTGCAGTTTTGAGTTCTTCTTCACTGATGTGTTCTGGTACCTCTTTGCCAAGCAATCTCCACATCTCAATCAACTCCTTGATGGCAGTTAGCGGATCTTCATCCTTGCTACTTGAGACTGCTGAAGCAGCTTCTTCTTGCACATTAGATTTCATTGTAATTTTCCACCCATCCAATCCCAGCTGTTCAGGAGGTGATGTCCTCTCCTTCTTCGGATCAGACACAGTTGGTATTTTGGAAGACATATATCTCTGCAGAGTTGTTGAACATAAAACCCTTCTCTTCCTGTGAATGGTAAATGGCACCAAAAATCTGCCAAAAGATCTTAAGGTGATACTACCACTCATTTTGAGGAAAACAGGCATGTAAGAAAACCCCTATAAAAAAAGCAAAATGTAATAAAAAGTTAGATAAAAAATTTTAAAACCTCTCAACTAATTGTGCAAGTATAAATTTGAGACACCGAAATGCAACTGATATTTGAAACACACAATAAGCACAACTTATCTGTTGTACCATTAATATTTCCTAGTCTCCTGTGGCCTAGAGCCTGTGATCACTCACCAGGCAAAACGTTTAAACCTTATTTGGGATCTTATTTTAAACATGAATTTCACTATTGCTTTAGGGAAAAGAATACCTTAAAGATCCTTTTCAGTTTTGCAACTAGAGGCCCAGAATATCAGTATTACTGGATAACCAAGTTATGTACTACTGATATGGGTGAGATCATAATGCTAAGCCCTTAACAGATACAGACGCAAACACAAGATTCTTAACATAAATAACACATGAAGACAAGAACATAAAGTGCAGAAAAATTATAAAGGATGGCAACTAGTAAAAAGCACTTAGGAACTGCTGTATCAATGCCCTCATGTTTTCAAAATAGAAATATAGAGATCTGCTGATTTAAAAACAAAATAAACCTCTTTTCTCCAGTTCAGAATTTATTTTCCAACAAAAAATGTTATTGCCAAAAAAAAAAAAGTCCAAAATCAGGGCAAATATATATAAGCTCCACAATTTTTTTCCTTAAATAGTTTATTGTCAAGTTGGTTTCCGTATAACACCCAGTGCTCATCCCAACAAGTGCCCTCCTCCATGCCCATCACCCCCCTTCCCCTCTCTCCCACCCCCATCAGCCCTGTTTGTTCTCCCCCATGGTCCTCTGTTAAGTTTCTCCTGTTCCACTTATAAGTGAAAACATATGGTATCTGTCCTTCTCTGCCTGACTTATTTCGCTCAGCATGACACCCTCTGATTCCATCTATATTGCTACAAATGGCCAGATTTCATTCTTTCTCATTGCCATGTAGTATTCCATTGTATAAATATGCCACATCTTCTTGATCCATTCATCAGTTGATGGACACTTAGGCTCTTTCCGTTTTGGCTATTGTTGAGAGTGCTGCTATGAACATTGGGTACATGTGTCCCTATGCATCAGCACTCCTGTATCCCTTGGGTAAATTCCTAGCAGTGCTACTGCTTAAGCTCCACAGTTTTTATCCTCAAGGTCTGGGAAGTATACTGAATAATGAAGATGCTTAAAAATGTGAAACTAGGGGGTGCCTAGGTGACTCAGCTGGTTAAGGGGCCAACTCTTGATTTCGGCTCGGGTGGTGATCTAGTGTTTGGTTGTTGAGATTGAGCTCTGCCTGACTCTGCTGATAGCTAGGAGCTTGCTTGGGATTCTCTCTCTCTCTCTCTCTCTCTCTCTCCCCCCTCCCCCCCCATGCACGCACGTGCATGCTCTCTCTCTCAAAAAAAGAAACTTTAAAAACTGTGATACTAGTAGGAGATTTGAAGAAAAAAAATCAACTTTTTACAAAATGCCACTGAAATACTTGAAAAATTCCTTCCTCTCTTGGCTTCATTTAACGACACTGCATGCTCTGGGGGTGTCTCTCTAACCTGTGCCCTGAACCCAGATGTCTTCCCCTTCCCTTAAAAGCAAATGTGCCTCTGAATTTTGTGCTTAGCCCGTCCCTTTTGTTTTTGCAATCTAAAATTTTCTGTATGAGGTCTTATCCTCCTCTGTGGCTTCAATCACCATGCATCAGAAAAAACACCGCAAATGCAACATATTAAAATAATCTCTCTCCGGGGCGCTTGGGTGGCTTAGTTGGTTAAGCGTCCGACTTTCGCTTAGGTCATGATCTCGCGGTTCGTGGGTTCGAGCCCTGCGTCAGGCTCTGTGCTGACTGCCAGCTCAGAGCCTGGAGCCTGTTTCGGAGTCTGTGACTCCCTCTCTCTCTGACCCTCCCCTGCTTATGCTGTCTCTCTCTCTCTCTCCTAGAAATAAATTTAAAAAATTTTAAAATAATCTCTCTCCCTTCCCTTTCCAATCTGCTTCTCCTTTCACATGGTTTCAAATGTTATCCGTCTATTTGCTTAAGCCAGAAACTCTACCATCCTCTCTCACATCCCCCATATCTAATCCATCTGATTATATTTACTTTTCTTTTTTATGTTTATTTATTTTTCAGAGAGAGAGAGAGAGAGCCAGGCAGAGAGACAGGCACTGAATCTGAAGCAGTCTCCAGGCTCCAAGCTGTCAGCAAAGAGTCTGACTCAGGGCTCAAACTGATGAACCTTGAGATCCAAAGTTGGACACTTAACCGACTGAACCACCCAGGCACCTCAATTCACTTTGCTTTCTAAATACATCTTGATCCATTCTCTCCTGGATCCCATTACCCTAACTGCATATCCTAGCGTCCAGATTTGTTCTGCCTCATCTCTAAGCCATTTGGAGTTAGTGCAAATCTCATCTATGCATTGTATCATCCCCAATGTGTTATTTTTAAGCTCACTATTGCCAGGTTAATTTCAAACTTGGAAACATGGCTTATAAAGATTTCCACAAAATCACTCTTTGCCTACCTCTTCAGCTACATCTCTAGCTATTCTTCACCTCAAACATTAGACCGAGTATTCCTACTACTAGTTCTCATAGCACCCTGTACCTCTCTATGGTAGTACTTGTAACACTGTTTTGTAATTGCCTGCTTACTTATTTGCCTGACTAGACAGTAAACTCTATCAGGACAAGGACTGTATTTATGTTAACACTGAACCCAACACTTGGCAGTTTATGGCTGACAGTAATCACTCAAGTTTATTTTTCAAATAAATATCCTGGATCAATGCTTTTCACATTTAAAACATGTTCAGACACCTGTATTCTTAAAATATTGTTTTATATTTATTTTGAGAGATAGCATGCAGGAGAGGGACAGAGTGAGAAAAAGAGACAGAATCCCAAGCAGATTCCACGCTGTCAGTGCAGAGCCCTATGGGGAACCCTGAGATCACGACCTGAGCTGACACCAAGAACTCCACGCTGAACCGACTGAGCCACTGAAGTACTTCTACCCAGGAGCATCCANGAGTCACATTCTCTTTGGATTCAGCGAGCCAGGGGCCCCATGTTCGGCCACCTTTCATAGGCAAAACAATTTAGACTCCCTGAAGTATTTAACCGGGAGTCTTCAATCCCATTATGAAAAACAGATTTCAAAACCAAAGGTCTTTTGAGTTTCGCCTTTATAACTGGTGAAGATTTTTTTTTTTTAGGATATAATAGCAATGAAACCCAAATTTTAAAACAAATAAGGAAATCATTTTGGTAAACACTGCTCTCGTTCCAGGTATTGTACTACTTATAGTTTATTAAGTCGCTGGGCTTCCACTGATCTGTGGGCCTTCTTAGCACGCATGCTCCACTAAGAGTTTCTTTGAATGGTTTCCCCAGGCCTCCCACCGCAACACACACAATTAAAATGACAAGGAACATGCCCATACCAGGAATGCAGATACAGTGGCTCCGGTTGGTGCAAACCGCGCAGACCCGGAGAAGACGCAGAACTCTACAGTGAAGTGCTGAGCAGAGAAATAACGCGCCTCTCACGCAGCTAAACCTGTCCGTTCACTTAGTTTCCGTCCCTGCGGGACGACCCGCAGCCGGAAATCCCGCCCTCTCTTCCCGGCGCTTCTCTATGACGTCCCGCCGCAAGGGGAAAGCTTTCTGGAGTGAAAAAAAGCGCGGTCGTTGAGAGGGCTGGTTAGCCGGCTTTGGGGCCATGCCCACGACCCTCTTCACAGGGTGTGCTTGTAGCTGGTTTTATTCTATGACACAACTATTTAAAAATTTTTTATTTTCCTCCTTATTCTGTTTTTGGTCCTTTGTTTATAAGCATTTACTCGCATGGTGTTAAAATGTTTTCACAAGTCGAACTCAACTTTAAACTGATATGAAACTTTGTGCCTAGTTTATCACCATTACCTGGTACAATGCTTGGTGTGTGGTAGGCAACACTAACTCTCTTACTCGCCTTACCTCATTTGTTAAATTTAATGTGAAAATGAAATTAAGCCACATAGTGCAAATTAGTGGCCTTCAGGTCAAACTCCAGTCTGTAGGTGTTTTGTTTAGCCAGCACATTTTCAAGTATTTTAATTCAGTTGTCATTATTAAATCATAAGGCACAACATCAAACATTGGGGAAAAGGACAGTCTCTTTCAAAGAATAGTGCTAAAGTTGGACCCTTAAAACCATATAAAAATAAAATGGATCAAAGACTCCAACATAAAAGTGAAAACTGTAAAACTCTTAGAAGGAAACATAGGGAGAAAACTTAATGACATTGGATTTGGTGGTGTTTTCTTAGATGACCCCAAAAGCACAGGCAACAAAAGAAAAAACTGACATTTTGGACTTAACCAAAATTTAAAACTTTTGTATATCAAAAGATACTATTGAAAGTTATAGATTTGGAATGTATTTAAGAGGTAAAATGATAGAATTTGGCGACTGATGGGGATTTGGGGCCAAAAGGAAGAAGCAGCCAATATTCTAGTTTGAGCACCAGGGTAGACATGACTAGTAGTGCAGCAAATGGGGAAAAGGAGTGGATGGGGTGAGGGCAGAGACGGTGTGAGCATTTTTAGACCTAATGACTGAGCTCCATTCAAAATCAGATGTCTCCTTTACAGTATGGCAGTTGGCTGCATGGGTCTAGGGTTAAGGAGAAAGAGAATGGACCAAAGGCAGAGATTTGAGATCTTCGAAAGAGGCTTCGAAACCAGTCTGTGAAACTATATGGGTGGAAAAGATTACCCAGTGTCTTGAGTAGAAAGGAAGAGTAAACAAAGGAGACTGAAAATGAGCAGCTAGAGAGATAGGAAGAAAATAATAAGAATATGACAGAAGCCAAGGGAAGAGTGTTTTAAGGAAGAGGGACCTAATGGGTTTCAAATGGGTCAGCTGGGTCAAATGCTGCCTATACATTATGTAGCACAGACTTAAAAGCATCTGTTGCATTGGAACCATATACTGAGGCTTGGAGGCTGAAGCCAGATGAGAGTGGGTAAGGAATGAGTGGATTATGAGAAAATGGAGTCAGGAAGCATAAATGTTTTAATGAAATTTGGCAGGGGTAATATACAATGGATTCAGTCCCAGGTGGGGCATCCAGGAAATTTGTGTTAATTATTATGGCTGTTATGTTGGGAGAAACTTGACCAACTGATAGGATTGAAAGCAAGAGAATTAGGAAAATAAAAGATAATGAGAAATGTGAACATCTTGAGAAGACTAAAAGAAGTGGTATTCAGAGGACAATTGGAGGGAATTGGTCTTGGATAGAAGGAGAAAATTCTACTTCTTCTATAACAGGAAGACAGGAAGAAATGGGGGGAGATAGAAGCCAATTTGTAGATGTGGCAGTTTACTTTGCATTTCCATTTCTGGAAATGGAATTAAGTCTCTTATTTTTAATTTGTATTTGTTTTTATATTATGTGGGAGACAACTGGAAGGATTGGTCTTGAGAGTGACATGCAATCCTTTCCTCACTACTGGACTTCTTTCTCACACCTCAAGACCTCTGCATATGCTATTTCTTTGCCTATGAATTTGTTTTCCCAACTGCTATCGTCCTTCAAACTAAGCATCATTTTCTCATGGTGGTATTACTGGGACCCCAAGGCTGTTAGTTCTCATACTAGCTGTTCCATGCACATTGTATTTCTGAACACTCTTCACACTTGCAATTTGTTGTTCATTGTAAACTCCACAGGGATAAAGGCAATGTTGGCCTTGTTTGTGGGTGTCCTCAATACCTACTATTGATGGGTACATAGTAGACACTCAAATATTAGCTGAAGGTATGAATAAACACCTTAAATAAACTTAAACATAAGAATAAATTCAAATAGAAGAACACAAACATAAAAATGGAGTTTATGACAAGTTTTATGTTCACTTATAATTTTATTATGGCATTAACAACAGAAATCAAAGACTAACTTAGTGTTTAATTTCTATTAACTACAGTTTTGGTGTCATTCTATTAAACCACAAGAAAAAAAAACCCACAAGAGAGCCCTTCAAAATATCCTCGAACTTGACGAATACTGTAAAATATTTATTATGGCATTGACGGATGCCCAGCTCATCAATAGGCTGCAAAAAAGAACATATTCACTTTTCCAAAAAAGTAACACATCAAACCTCAAGCCAGAATATAACAATGTGTATATTCTTTTCATTACATAATACTGTGAAATATTCTTTTTCTTCTACATCTACATTAGCAACATTTCAGTGGGAAAAAAAAATCTTAGGTGACAAAAAAGTAAGCTAAGCACTTTGCTTTCTTTTTGTGGAGCTTCTAGTTACTATTGGCACTCGGGAAAAATTAATAGTTGTTTTGGCTTTCAAAGCTTTTTTAAAGTATTTAAAAATTGACTGAAGGCTAGAGGAAGGGGCTAAGTTGTGTTTTTCTGTACCAGCAGAAACCATAGGAAACTCCTGTTTTAAAACAGTAGCTGCAGGCTTATCCAAAGGCTTAGGGCTTGTCACCCATTCACGGCAGTGGTGTTTTATCCAGGCTAATAACTGAACATCACTTCCCAACTGGTGTCCTACATGATGTTCAGAGTCAATAAGTGCAACGGCATATACTTTGTTCATCACTTCCCACTTTCTATGAACAAGTAAGTCCATAAAAACTAAGCCTCCATAACCATGCACAATGAAGGCAACATCTTTGCCTTCAGTCTTTGAAATGAAGTAATCCCAAATGTAACCCATGTGTTCTTCAGGAGTGTTGCTGCATCGTTTAGGGATGCACTGGAGAGGTTGCTGGAGAGATAAAAAATTCTCTGCTGGAACCATTTTTAGGGAAGAGAACCCCTTATTTTGTGTTATAAGGCCTTTCCACTCTTTTTCCATGTTTAGGTCAATGAAATTGTCATTGGGGTTTAGCACAATTACGTCATAATGTGCCTGCAATGCCATTTGAATACACGGTATCTGACTTCCATGCTGGAGACCATGATGTATTATTGCCTGCTGACTCCACTGACCAGCTCTGAAGACTCCATGGTCTTGAAGAAGAACAAGAAGAACAGAATGATGACTTGTTAATGCTCTCTCACTCATGAAAAAGAAGCTTCTTGGTTCCATATCAGCCTCTGGTGGGATATATACTTTTTGTAATTTGCATACTTTCTCCAAAAGCTGATAAATATATTGTTCAAGCAAATAGCCAAGGGCCTGGTAGCGCTTGCTATTCCTCTCAAAAACATTTTTATAATAGTTAAAGACAAAAGGCCTTTGTGTCTCAGTGTGTCTCAATTCAGCTTTTTCATTGAAGTCATATTTAAGTTCTTCTAGTAAGTTGGATTGTTCAATAAATTTTTGAAAGCTCAGCTCCCGAATAACTGGTAACCACTGAAAGTAAAAAGCAATATGTTAATGGTAGAAAAAAATTAAAATTTCTGCTTGTTAAATTATTTCTGTGGGATATAATGCTAAAATTAAGTATTTCACTAATACATTACCCTTTTAATCTATGCTAAAGACTTTAACTCAAAATAATTGTGAATGATGCAAAGTACTAAGACACAATGAAGCACGGGGCAATGGCCAGACCATATATAATGATAGAACTGACCCATAATCCATAGCAACTTGCCCAGGAAGCCAATCCCTTATCTACAATAAATAGCCCAGGAAGCCAGCCTGCTATAAATCTGACTTGGTAGGAAGTCAGACTACTACCACTAGTGACAATCCAGGAACCTAAACAATAATGTCTGTTACAACTGGCCACAAATGGCCAGGACTTGACTAATAACTGAGAGCTTCCCTAATTTTAATCCCTGCTTCCAACGTAAGACCCATGAGAGAAAGCCAAATACGCATCCCTAACCAATCACACAGGATACTCTTTCTAGTCAGTTCACCTGCAGCTTCCCCAGGCCAATAGCCTCCAATCAGGACATACCAACAGTCTTTCTTATTTCCCACTATAAAGTTTTCCCACTTTTCTGCCTACCTTTGAGTCTCTGCCAAAATGCAAGTCATGGCGGTTGACTACTTTCATATAGTGAGCACAGAATAAATAGTATTTTTTTCTCATTTGGTTGGGCTTTATTTCCACAGTCAGCATTTAATAATTTTTGCAGTTAAATAAATGATGGGGGTTGGCAGTGGGGGTGAAATGTGAACCAGACAGTACAGGTTATGATCAATTTATCTTACAGTGGAAGATATGGTTATTCAGATGTCTGAGAAGAAAAAAGTGACTGACTAAAAAGTTAATTTAAACAGTTATTGTGGATGAACCCTAGAGGGAAAAGAAAAGACTTTGAAAGGTTAAGTGGCTTGCCCTGAAGATTATTCATTAAATTATTATTAAATAAGTGTTGGTTATTGAGGCTGTTTGACTCTAAAATTCATGTTCTTAACAAATACATGAATATGTTCTCTGCTGAATTTCTTAACACTGACACTGGCAATCCATGACCCACTTCCAATAAGTAGCACTGAAGATGATTTTTAGTTACACTCAAGGTACTATCAAGGCTTATGGCAAAATTACGATGGTGTTTGCTTGCTTTATTTTCTTAAATCTTTTCTCACTTTCTGAATCTTATTCTCTG
This sequence comes from Crocuta crocuta, assembly GCF_008692635.1. NCBI lineage: Eukaryota > Metazoa > Chordata > Mammalia > Carnivora > Hyaenidae > Crocuta > Crocuta crocuta. The sequence continues at coordinate 1,815,083 of NW_027531917.1, forward strand.
ATTCCCATATGTAATGGCTATTTTACAAAGGTGTTTGGTTGTCCAAACCACCCAGCCTATCTAGACTGTTCTCTATTCCCTCCTGTTCCATTAAAAAACTTTTTTTTCTTCTTGTGTTGCTGATCTCAGGTGCCATTATGTAATTAATGTCTTTTTTCCAAAGTGTAAATGACAGACAGACCTAATTATTCTTTAAAAGGAGAAGCCTCTTGGAGGGAAGGTGGGTGGGGGATGGGCAAAATGGGTGCTGGATATTAGGGAGGGCACTTGCTGTAATGAGCACTGGGTATTGTATGCCTAAATTCTACTCCTGAAACCAATATTACACTATATGTTAACTAACTAGAATTTAAAGAACGAACGAACGAACGAACGAACGAACGAACGAAAGAAAGAGAAAGAAGTCTCTTGAATTAGATTGATTTAGTTTTAAACCCTAGCTTCAAATTTTGAGGTCAAGGGACTTTCAGAAGGTTCTTACCTTCTATGAGTTTCTTCAACTTCTGAGTTTTACTTTATTTATGCTATTTAATAATGATCCTTACTACTCTCTATCTTGCTACTGTGCTTTATTTTTCTTCATAGTCTACATTACCACTTAATACACAATTGCTTGTATATTTTTAAACTTTACATCTTCCTTCACTAGAATGAAAGCTCTAGGAGAAAAGGAATTTTATTTAACTACTATGTCTTCAGTATTTAGAATGCCCTCTGGCACATATTATATAAATATTTTTTGAACAAATAAATGCAAAATAGGGATAATTTTATGCATTTCACAAGGCTGTTGTGAGAAATTAATGCATGTTGGTAACAACCAAATTACATAGTGTCTTACACATGGAAAGATCTGTGAAATTAGACAGGATGATATTCATTTTTGAGAAATGTGAAATAAAAAACCCTATGTATCTCTTTCCAGCCTTCCTTATTCGCTTTAACATTGTGATATTTATCCATGTTAATAAATGTATTTCTACATCATTCATTTTGTATGTTTTTGGTATTCCATTTCTTGAATATACTATAGTTTAACTATCTTCCTGTTGAATGACATTTAGGTTTCTCTAATTTTCTACTATTATAAACAAAGCTGCAGTGGACATTTTTATAGCTATATTTTTGTGCACATGTCAAAAATTTCCCTACGCAATATACTTGAAGGTGGAATTTCTAGGTTATATCAGCATCTTTCACTTCACCAGACATTGCCAAATTGTTCTCCAAAAAGGAAGGTCTATTTTTTAAATTGGTATGGATAACAAGGTTTGCACAGAAAAGGATTAGTCTCTCAGATCTAAAATACCCTGTTTAGGGGTTCTTGACTAGCTCAGTAGGAAGAATATGTGACTCTTGATATTGGTGCTGTGAGTTCGAGCCCCATGCAAGGGGTAGAGATTACTTAAATAAAAAATTACTGTTTATTCAGATGCTGGTCTGAAAACTACCTTTTCATGTACTGAGACACAGTATATTTAACACTCAAAGAACTAAGCAAAGAATCTTGTTAGCTAACTGTTTAACATTTCTTTTAATCAGAGAGTAAAATAAACAAAATCAGCATTTTCTTTTTTTTACATCAGTGTTTTCTAATAGCATATAGCACAACATTTAATTATCTTTTCCACTTTTGTTCAGTGTTTGTACTTGGTTGTTGAGACGCTTCTCAGGGCTAAAGAACGAGAGTTTGCAAACTAGAAAAGCAAAATGGCACATAGATATATAAAGGACAGGTGGAGATGGGATGGATAGGAGCTAGGTAGAGAGTATCTTGCAGAATGAAAACCTAGATGATTCTTTAAAATTTATTCAGCACATTTTGCTTGGTTAATATACTCCAACCTGAAACTCTCCTCTAAATTCATATCTAATTGTCTACTAGGTATATTTACTTAGTTGTCAAATAGCCATCTCAAGCTTAACATGCCCCAAATACCTCTTTCAATCTACTCTCTCTACTCCTTACTATCTTAGTACATGGCAACTTTATTCTTTCAGTGGCTCATGCTTCAAACATTCCTCCTCTCTTTTACACTCAAGCCAATCACTCTGTTATTTGTTTTTTTAATTTTTAAAATTTATTTTAATTTTTTATTTCTTGAGAGGGAGTGTGTGTGCGTGCTAGGGAACGGGGGAGAGGCACAGGGAGAGAAAGAATCCTAAGCAGGCTTCATCTCAGGAACATGAGCTCATGCTCTGAGCCGAAATCAAGAGTCAGATGTGATACTCAACAGGCTGAGCCACCCAGGCATCCCTAGGCTCTGTTATCTGAAATATATCTGTAATCTAATCACTAATCACCCTTCCACCTCTATCACCCGAGTTGAAGTCAACAACAACTCTCACCTACATTATCAAGTCTCCTATACAATCTCTTATTACCATGCAGTCTGTTCTCCACAGAGCAGCTAGAGTGATCTTTTCAAAACCTCTAAATTGATTCTCACACACCAGTTCAAAATTCTCAATGGTTTCCCCTCTTAGAATAAAAGACTAGGTCCTTATCACTGCCTGCAAGGCCCCACATGACCCTTAGCTCTTCAATGTCATTGCCTTACTTGCTTACTCATCTAGCTATATGATCTGTGTCATAGCTCTTTCTCAGGTGTCATTTCGCACTATGCTTTTGCCTACTTCACTCTAGCCACACCTTGCCTTTTTGCCTCCAACTGTGGAGCAAGCTCCTGTTTAAGGGAGCTCCTTGCTGTGCCCACAGGTTGGAACACTCTTCCTATAGACATTTCATTTCCTTCACATTTCTGTCCACTTGTTATCTGATCAGAGATCTGAGCATTCTATCTGAAAGGACAATTCTAATTCTTCCTCATTCCCCTATCTATGCTTAGCTCCTTCCCTTATCTTCCCTTCTCTTTTCTCACTCTACCTCTCTTTTTTTAAAGCACTTATTCCCTACCAGCTGACATATATTTGCTTATTTTCTGCTCCCCCTGCCCCCTGCCAACCCATTAGAATATAAGTTCCATGAGAACAGAAACAAAGGCTTTGATTTGTTCACTACTATATCTCTAGTTCTTGGAATAATGCCTGGTGCATACTAGGCACTTAAATATTATTGTTAGAAATTTATGATTTTTGCTAAGGCATAAGGAAATAAAGAGCAAAAGACTTCTAGCTGCATATACAGGAGAAAAATGTACACAAAGCTCTCTAAAAGTTATAGAGGCTTCTTGTATAATTTTAAAGTTAATGCCAATTTATTAATCATTCTTAGAGACTATCCCCTATGCACTTACATGTTTTATCTTTTACAAATCAAGATGGTTCATCTAGGTAAAGGAGAGAAATTAAACTGTTTTTAGTTGTCTAAAGAATGATTTGGAATAAGATAGCTTTAGGAATAAGATTATTAGAGCTGCAAAAGATGTTATTGGTATTCATAGTTAATTTTTCTTTTACAGAGAAGTGAGGCTTTTAAAAGTAAAATGACATCCCAAAGTAACTACGGCAGCTCTAGGAGCCTGAGAGAAGATTGATATTTTACTGGTGATCTTCAAAGTGCATAAAATTTAACTTATTTCATTTATCTGCCAAAAGTTTAGTGAAGGTATTTGTTAGATACTTAGTGTCTTACATCAAGTAGCCTAGTCATTTTACATTGAATGGAATAATGGAGAATAATATATAGTCATTAATGAGAATTTCAGGGGCGTCTGGGTGGCTAAGTCAGGTTAAGCGTCCAACTTTGGCTCAGATCATGATCTTTCAGTTCATGAGTTGGAGCTCCCTGTTGGGCTCTGTGCTGACAGCTCAGTGCCTGGAGCCTGCTTTGAATTCTGTATCTCCCTCTCTCTCATTCTAGTAACCTGGATTAGGTGGTTGACACAGCTGTTATTTTTTGTTTCAGGGATGGCTATTGTTTCTAATTATTTATTTAAAAAATTGTGATATAATATACTAAAATTTACCATTTTAGCCATTTTTTTTAGTTGTAGAGTTCACTGGCATTGAATAGATTCACATTGTTGCTCCACTGTTACTGTTATCCATCCACAGAACATTTTTCATCTTGCCAAAATCTAACTTTGTAGTCATTAAGGGGTAACTACTCATTTCCCCATTGCCCCAGCCCTTAGCAAACCATTCTACTTTCTAGAAATTTGACAAGAGAGAAGGTGGGGCAATAGAATCACAGATGCACATAATTTTAATTAGCTTGATTTTAAGCAGCTCCTTTCCTCTCTAGGATTATCAAGTGACTTTACTTAATATTTTACATTCTTCACAGGTAAACAGTAGGCTTTTATGAAAATATAATTTTACAAGAAGTTAGCATCTAAAACCCTTGTTACTCAGAATACCTTATTACAGTGATTATAGTCCTTTGGTATACTTAGGAGGTCTTTTGTATATCCTATGCCATTAGGAAGCACAGAATGAAGGATGCTTCCTATAAAGAAAATTTGGGACTATCTAAATGCTTTTTATTACAATGGCTATGATTTTCTTTCTTTATTAATTTAGAAAAACAAAATAAAGAATCCTAGAAAACATATCCTAAGAAAACAATTACTATTTTGGTACAAAAACAGCATTATTATTCTCAACACAGAATGCAATTATGAAGTTATTTTTTACTACAATTATGCTTGTATACAATTTCATTTAGTAAATTACAGAAAATATTAGAAAATGATAAAGCTAATGAAATAACATATGTGGAAGATTCAAAAAAAGCTAACTAAATCCCTTCCTTCTAGGATTCCTTCTCCCTACCTACCTCTCCCCAGGAAAGACTAAAGTGGCTAAATTTAATCTAGCTGAGGTAAAGACATAGAACTAGAATATTAGAAAGAAAAATAGAATAGAAATAGAATATTAGAAATAGAAAGAAAAACATTTGATGTCACCAAATTTTGGGTTTTTCAAATTTAAGTATGCAGAATTTTCTAGGAAAGTTAAAAAAAAAGTTTAGTCAACTATTACAAAGAGAAACATCCTGTAACCACTGATGGCTGGTGTTGTCAGCCATCTCTAAAGAGCCTTCCAATGCTTCTCTCTCTCTTCTAAAGTAACCACTCTGCAATTTTATAGAGATCAGTGCTTTGCATTTCTTTATGGTTTTATCTTCTAAGTGTACAGACCTAGAAATCATAGTTCAGTTTTATAGTTAAAAAAAAAAGATTTAAAAGGTCTGAAGTAGGACTTGGAAGGTAGGTAGTTTAAGAAAAAATGCTCCCAAATTATTCTGAAAACTAGATTTTTGGATTTACCTACTTTGTCCAGTTCTAGACCCCACGTTTCATGTTTCTTGATTTGGATTATTCTAGAGGTAAGCGGGTACCAAAAGTTAAAGGCTAAAGAAGATGAGACTACCTAAAGCCTCAGTTTTACTAACAATACAAACTGACATTTTTCTCTTGAAACTATCAAATGTATTAAGGCACAGAAATGCTAAATAAATAAACCTAACATTTTAAAATAGGACACTTCAAAGAAGTTAGTGGTAAATGTACAAGATACCTTGGGCTTGGCCCCAGGGCCAAATGACAGTTTGGATCTTAGGTTAAAGGTTTGTGCACAGATTCCTTCTACTGCTTTTTGGACAAAACATTATCCACCTACTACTCAAATACCTAGAGTTACTGCAGGTTTTCATGACTTGTGGAAACAGGCTGTTCCACTGTAGGGCAGTTACAATTTCTGATTTTATTTTTTTTTTAAAGNATTCCTTCTATTGCTTTTTGGACAAAACATTATCCACCTACTACTCCCATCCAAGTACTAACCAGGCCCGACCCTGCTTAGCTTCCGAGATCAGACGAGATCGGGCGCGTTCAGGGTGGTATGGCCGTAGACTATCCACCTACTACTCAAATACCTAGAGTTACTGCAGGTTTTCATGACTTGTGGAAACAGGCTGTTCCACTGTAGGGCAGTTACAATTTCTGATTTTATTTTTTTTTTAAAAGATATCTTTAAAACTAACTTAAAAAAGAAAAGATACCTTTAAAACCAAACAACCTTATGTATCTTTTCATGAATTACAGGTTACTTCACTTATATGTGGAAGAAAAACTTCACATAAGAATTCTTGGTACTGGGGCGCCTGGGTGGCTTAGTCGGTTAAGCGTCCGACTTTCGCTTAGGTCATGATCTCGCGGTTCGTGGGTTCGAGCCCTGCGTCGGGCTCTGTGCTGACTGCCAGCTCAGAGCCTGGAGCCTGTTTCAGTCTGTGACTCCCTCTCTCTCTGACCCTCCCCTGCTCATGCTGTCTCTCTCTCTCCTAGAAAAAAAAAACCAAAACATTAAAAAAAAAGAATTCTTGGTATTTTATTTATTTATTTTTGAGAGACAGAGTAAGACACAATGTGAGCAGGGGAGGGGCAGAGAGAAATGGAGACACAGAATCTGAAACAGGCTCCAGGCTCTGAGCTGTCAGCACAGAGGCTGATGCGGGGCTTGAACCCAAGAACCCGTGAGATCATGACCTGAGCTGAAGTCGGGTGCTTAACTCACTGAGCCACCCAAGTGCCCCAAGAATTCTTGGTATTTTAAAGATAACAGTCAATTACTAATGAAAATAAAGCGAATAGCAACATAACACAATGCTCCATAGATCTTTGCAAACTCTAGACTTTCCTGGAGCCCATGGTAAGAAATTCCACATTGTTTCTTTTAGCTTTTAAAATAGGAAGTTCAGATGTCTACAGTGCCCACCTAAACCTCTTTACATTCATACTGTACTTCAAAGTTATTTCACTTGTGATGAGAAAGGGCCTTTTGCAGATTTTATTAAGCTCTCTTCAAAGAAATTGTTAATCCAGAGGTAAAATAAAGGGTTGATCAATTTCATACTGCCTGTCTTTAAACTATTAAAACTAAACCCACTGCATAGAACAAACATAAAAATATAATATGTAACCACTTTTAATGTACTTTTAACACTCAATAAAGAGTCGTACCCATTAGATAAAACCTGTCCATCCTCTCCTCTTATAAAATACCGGGCTGATGAATTTCTAATCTCAAATAATTTTAATTTGAAAAGTTCTATGCAGTGTGAGTCAAATGTACATAAGCGAAATGACACTATCCCCAAACATACTAAGACAATCATTTACTTTTTTTGGTCTTTCTTATTTTTCAAATAAGAAACTTCTCACCTGAGCATCACTTACTTTCATGAAAGGCAAAATGAGGTTGTTAAATGACTCTCTCTAAAGTAGAAACTGAATTTTTAGTCCTTTAGTTGTTTGCAGTGCAGTTAACTATGAGACAGAGATTAATGCTATAACAATAAAAATACTGGTTCAAAAGCAAATTTGAAATTCCTGAGCTTAAAGTTCATTTATTTTCAAGCGCTATTTGAAACATGTTCCAATTCATAGAAACAAATTGGCTAAGTCTTCATTTGAAGGACTGGTATATCTATCTCAAGAAGTCTAAATGATCTATTTGCAAACGGAATAATTTAATTAACTTCTAATAATTCATTTCTTATAAGTTAACTTCTTACTACTAAAGTTTAAAACCACTTACTTTTATGGAAGCTGCTAATTTGGGTGGAAATAGAGAAGGCCTACTTACACTTTCCTTTTTTATGTTCCCATCTCTCCGCTCGACTTCCATCTTTTGCAGTTAATTCGCTTCCTGCAATATTGGCAAATGAATTAAGCTGGTTTGATTCTGGGGTTAAATTGTTCAATTAAAAAAGTCGATTTAGGAGGAAATTTAAAATTCAGATTTTTCTTTTATCTGTAAGCAGTGTTTTGGTTTGTTAAACAGAAATAAACTAGGGCATCTAAATGAAACCCTTGTAGTGAATTTCAATCTTATCAAGCTCTGAAATATTCCTGCTATTCAACTATTCCTGCCCCGTAAAACGCTCTCCCAAGACCAAATAGGCTTTAACACCTGGAGGCTTACCTATACATCAGCTCACGTCACACAGTAGTTAAGAATGCTTGACTCCAGAAGCAGAAGACTGGGCTCTAGGGTGAGTTAGGTTAAGTCCCTTTATTGACCTTGGTAAAATGGGGAAAGGGGATGGGATGATCAGCTGAAGTAGTTCCAGGATCCCTTCTGCTTGGAACATTCTAAGACCATTTTGCCTCTAATTATGTTTAAGCTGAATTATGTTTAACTTAATGTGATCACATCTTACACTTTTAAAAAATTACTCTAAAATTTCTATGGTGGCCAATAAAACAGGATAATTTGCTAAACCCTTTGTAAGAACTGAAAAAGAAAAATCAGTCTAAAAATAGATGAAGTTCATTGAGGATTGGGCTAGTCCCTTAAGGACTTTAATAAAAGTTGAGAATTCCAGTTTACAGCTATCCACTTTCTATCACTTCAGCATTTTATGTTTTAAAAATTTGAGTTCTAGTTTACCTTTTTTCTTCTGGACCTTTAAAACTGACGAGTGTGAATTTTAAAAAGAGATTCTCTCCATTATGACATTTTTTCCTCAGCTAACCAAATACATTTCCACTCCAAATGCTAAGCCAATATCTAGGCTAACAGGTGGATTTACCGTCTTTTAATTTCTGAGTTTGAAGACGCTCTGGGGGACAAGAATATGGGAAAGACCGTGGAGTATTCCTTTTATTCTCATTTTTCTGGGCCACCCCGCGAGAGCCATTAAATTACAGGAATTCCTAAAGATTCCTCTCTTTCAATTTCCAGTCTTCAAGGTAAACAAGCCTCGGACGATCTCTGGCTAAAACCAGGCACACAACCTCACTTTCCGACAAGTGCGAAGTTAATAAGAATAGTACCACGAAATAAGCATTTCTCTGCGGCAACTCGCAGAGAAAACAAGTCCCAGGAAGTGATTTCCGGGTGAGGTGGGAGGGGCAGCTAATTTCCGGTCTGAGGGCAGGCGACGGCTCTTGCGCAAGCGCTGTTCGTACTTTCCTGGCTTTTTTTTCCACCCCCCCTCCCTCTCCCCTCCCCCTCCCTTCCCCAGCCTGAGGGGTCTTGAGGTGACAGCGCCCGCAACTGCGACTCCAGCAGGAGGAAGGGAAGATGGACAAGGGGAAGGCCGGGCGGCGTCGATCTTCATCCGGTGAGAAAGGGTCCGAGGAGGGCTGAGCATATTCTCTTCGAGCTGGGGCAGATGGGAGGTACAGGCGGCGACGGGTGCTGCGGCCCGGAGCTGTGAGGGCT
>NW_027531917.1:1827643-1830366 GCF_008692635.1 Crocuta crocuta
ACAGAGGCTGATGCGGGGCTTGAACCCAAGAACCCGTGAGATCATGACCTGAGCTGAAGTCGGGTGCTTAACTCACTGAGCCACCCAAGTGCCCCAAGAATTCTTGGTATTTTAAAGATAACAGTCAATTACTAATGAAAATAAAGCGAATAGCAACATAACACAATGCTCCATAGATCTTTGCAAACTCTAGACTTTCCTGGAGCCCATGGTAAGAAATTCCACTTTGTTTCTTTTAGCTTTTAAAATAGGAAGTTCAGATGTCTACAGTGCCCACCTAAACCTCTTTACATTCATACTGTACTTCAAAGTTATTTCACTTGTGATGAGAAAGGGCCTTTTGCAGATTTTATTAAGCTCTCTTCAAAGAAATTGTTAATCCAGAGGTAAAATAAAGGGTTGATCAATTTCATACTGCCTGTCTTTAAACTATTAAAACTAAACCCACTGCATAGAACAAACATAAAAATATAATATGTAACCACTTTTAATGTACTTTTAACACTCAATAAAGAGTCGTACCCATTAGATAAAACCTGTCCATCCTCTCCTCTTATAAAATACCGGGCTGATGAATTTCTAATCTCAAATAATTTTAATTTGAAAAGTTCTATGCAGTGTGAGTCAAATGTACATAAGCGAAATGACACTATCCCCAAACATACTAAGACAATCATTTACTTTTTTTGGTCTTTCTTATTTTTCAAATAAGAAACTTCTCACCTGAGCATCACTTACTTTCATGAAAGGCAAAATGAGGTTGTTAAATGACTCTCTCTAAAGTAGAAACTGAATTTTTAGTCCTTTAGTTGTTTGCAGTGCAGTTAACTATGAGACAGAGATTAATGCTATAACAATAAAAATACTGGTTCAAAAGCAAATTTGAAATTCCTGAGCTTAAAGTTCATTTATTTTCAAGCGCTATTTGAAACATGTTCCAATTCATAGAAACAAATTGGCTAAGTCTTCATTTGAAGGACTGGTATATCTATCTCAAGAAGTCTAAATGATCTATTTGCAAACGGAATAATTTAATTAACTTCTAATAATTCATTTCTTATAAGTTAACTTCTTACTACTAAAGTTTAAAACCACTTACTTTTATGGAAGCTGCTAATTTGGGTGGAAATAGAGAAGGCCTACTTACACTTTCCTTTTTTATGTTCCCATCTCTCCACTCTACTTCCATCTTTTGCAGTTAATTCGCTTCCTGCAATATTGGCAAATGAATTAAGCTGGTTTGATTCTGGGGTTAAATTGTTCAATTAAAAAAGTCGATTTAGGAGGAAATTTAAAATTCAGATTTTTCTTTTATCTGTAAGCAGTGTTTTGGTTTGTTAAACAGAAATAAACTAGGGCATCTAAATGAAACCCTTGTAGTGAATTTCAATCTTATCAAGCTCTGAAATATTCCTGCTATTCAACTATTCCTGCCCCGTAAAACGCTCTCCCAAGACCAAATAGGCTTTAACACCTGGAGGCTTACCTATACATCAGCTCACGTCACACAGTAGTTAAGAATGCTTGACTCCAGAAGCAGAAGACTGGGCTCTAGGGTGAGTTAGTTTAAGTCCCTTTATTGACCTTGGTAAAATGGGGAAAGGGGATGGGATGATCAGCTGAAGTAGTTCCAGGATCCCTTCTGCTTGGAACATTCTAAGACCATTTTGCCTCTAATTATGTTTAAGCTGAATTATGTTTAACTTAATGTGATCACATCTTACACTTTTAAAAAATTACTCTAAAATTTCTATGGTGGCCAATAAAACAGGATAATTTGCTAAACCCTTTGTAAGAACCGAAAAAGAAAAATCAGTCTAAAAATAGATGAAGTTCATTGAGGATTGGGCTAGTCCCTTAAGGACTTTAATAAAAGTTGAGAATTCCAGTTTACAGCTATCCACTTTCTATCACTTCAGCATTTTATGTTTTAAAAATTTGAGTTCTAGTTTACCTTTTTTCTTCTGGACCTTTAAAACTGACGAGTGTGAATTTTAAAAAGAGATTCTCTCCATTATGACATTTTTTCCTCAGCTAACCAAATACATTTCCACTCCAAATGCTAAGCCAATATCTAGGCTAACAGGTGGATTTACCGTCTTTTAATTTCTGAGTTTGAAGACGCTCTGGGGGACAAGAATATGGGAAAGACCGTGGAGTATTCCTTTTATTCTCATTTTTCTGGGCCACCCCGCGAGAGCCATTAAATTACAGGAATTCCTAAAGATTCCTCTCTTTCAATTTCCAGTCTTCAAGGTAAACAAGCCTCGGACGATCTCTGGCTAAAACCAGGCACACAACCTCACTTTCCGACAAGTGCGAAGTTAATAAGAATAGTACCACGAAATAAGCATTTCTCTGCGGCAACTCGCAGAGAAAACAAGTCCCAGGAAGTGATTTCCGGGTGAGGTGGGAGGGGCAGCTAATTTCCGGTCTGAGGGCAGGCGACGGCTCTTGCGCAAGCGCTGTTCGTACTTTCCTGGCTTTTTTTTCCACCCCCCCTCCCTCTCCCCTCCCCCTCCCTTCCCCAGCCTGAGGGGTCTTGAGGTGACAGCGCCCGCAACTGCGACTCCAGCAGGAGGAAGGGAAGATGGACAAGGGGAAGGCCGGGCGGCGTCGATCTTCATCCGGTGAGAAAGGGTCCGAGGAGGGCTGAGCAGATTCTCTTCGAGCTGGGGCAGATGGGAGGTACAGGCGGCGACGGGTGCTGCGGCCCGGAGCTG
>NW_027531917.1:1830570-2028647 GCF_008692635.1 Crocuta crocuta
CTCCCAGCTCCCCCCCGCCTCTGCGAGTCGACGACCAAGTTCTAGCTGTCATCAAAGCCCTGGCCGCTCTTCGCCCCAGCACCCCTCCAGGTTTTCCGTCCTCCCCCGAGCACCTTGCGTGAGTCCGTCTCATCGGCCCAGGGATCTTCCCGGTTGGCTTGCCGCTCCCCTGCCACGCCTTCCTCCAATTCCACCAATGTAGCAGTTTCACTTCCAGCCCCTGGCCCCACTTTCCCTCTGTTCCTTTGATTGTCGATTTGGCTTCCTTCTCACCCCCTTACCTCCGGGCAGGTAGCAGCGGCTGCAAAGAGGGAAAGGCGGGGCTTGCTAATTGACACTTCATCGCTCAGATAAATGCTGCAGCGGCTTTCGTTCTTCTGAACGGGCCCTCTGAATAACCTTTTTCTTTTCCAGCCTCCTGCTGCTTCTTCCAGAAGTGATTAAAAAGTCGAACAAAGGATTTGAAGCTGTGCTTCCATTGTGTTTTTATTCTCACTATATTTTTGTTCTTGAAATTGCTTTTGAAGCTTTTATGGCTTCAGTTTGGGGTACTACCTCTTGGAAACACAAAAGTGGAGTTTTAAGAGTTGAGGTGGAGCTTCTCCTAGTCCACAAGATTTTGTCAAAGATCTCCTCTAACTAAGAGTACCTCATTTCCTCATGTTAAGTAAGTCCTGTGGATGTACCAGAGGAGAAGAGGGGGAGGACTCTATTTTTAATAAGCTTACAGTTCAGTACACAAACGAACACCTAATGAAGCAGTTAATTCATCGTCTCCTTTCTTACTGTACCGTTTATTTTTGCAGAGGCGGTCTTAGCAATTACAAATTTGTTAGGAGTCCCTTACGGCAGTGCATCTCACACATTTTTCTGCCTTATTTGCAAAGGAGAAGGGAACAGGATTTCTGGGACATTGCTTGAAGCAGTTCAAAACCTGAATCCCTTTTCATAAGCAACTATTGTGTGTGTGTGTGTGTGTGTGTGTGTGTGTGTGTGTGTATGTTTCCTAGAGATAGTCTTTGCCTTTGGAAGTATGTGTATTATATATATGAAAGTACAGGCCTCCAATAGATCAGTGTTTGTTTTAATATACTTTTTTTCTCCTCTAAGACCTTCATATAAAATTTACACATTAGGAAAATGCACATTGTTTATCTACTGTCATTTGTGTGCTTTCTAACAGAGCTTTAGGGATTATTCTTCAGCTTAAGAGGCACACACAGCCTTTTTTCAATAAGTGCATTTCATCTTGGCTTAATACATTTTTTTTTGAGTGGGAGCAGCAAGATATTAACCTTGTCCTTCAGCAAATCCCATCTCCTTTCACTTGTCACATTTATTTATTACATGATGCAAGTAGCTGTGGGAAGTAAAATTTGAAAACAAAGCTGTTATTTCATAAAAGATATTGATATTTATATTACCTATCTGGAGGTGATTTTTTTCCCCCTGATTTTCTTTTTGGAGCTGTCCTTTTTGAAAAATAATTGTTATTGAATAAAACCCATTCTGAAATCTAATATTACCTAGCTGTTCTTCAGTATTGATCTGGTTTTAAGAGATGAATATTAAGTTTTAAGAATGATTCAAAATAATGTATGTTTAATTTTCTCCACAAATTATTAGAAATAAAACTAATCAATTGGTTTGGAGGGATTCTGGATTCTGTGTGACATTTATACACATGTATTTATTTGCCATTTCATTAGGAGTGGTTGCTAACTTGAACTCATGACTGGAAGTGACGTTTGTGGTCATCAGAATTTCCTAAGTACCCAAAGAGAGGAATTTGATTAATAAAACAGGAAGAATTCTAAGTTAGAAGTAGCATGTGGATAGCAGTAGGGAAGAAAAACAATCATGATGTTTCAAAGTTTCTTCTGTGAGACTGCACTAGGTTTCACTAAACATTCTCCTAAGGAAGAAGAATTGCTTATAGCTTTTAGTTGCAAGTAGCACTCAATTCCAATTGGTTTAAGTTAAACACAAAACAAGTATTTATGGACTCCTGTAACTGATAACTTTAAGAGTGGTATGGTTTCCAGAATCTGCTTTAGGCACTGGTTCTTAGGGTGTGGTCTAGGGACCTCCGGGTTTCCTGAGACCCTTCTGAGTCTGTGAGGTCAAAACTGTTTTTGTAACAATTCTAAGACATTGTTTATCTTTTCCTCTTCTCCCACATGTATACAGTAGAGTTTACCAGAGGCTACATGACATGTTTTGCAACAAATTGAATGCAGAAGCAGATGGGGGAAAACAGTCATCTTTTATTAAGCCAGACATTAAAGAGATTTGCAAATAAGTAAAATAATCCCATTCTTTTCAGTATTAAAATTAAAAGAAAAATTTTATAAGTAGAGGAATTGCAAAAGCTCTGATTACCTTACTTTTCTGTAATGTGACCATGAATCAGGAATTAAGGACGAAACACTTTTGAGCAGTGAGAGGAGAAATTACAAAGTCTTTATGCTAAAGTTTACTCATGGGAAACTTCTCAAGCTTTTCTTCAGAGTATATTGAACCTATATTTTAAAATTATTTGTAGTCTTAGCATGAATATCTTATTTCCAAGTTCACAACATATCAAAAGCAGTAAATTAAATGGAACACAGATAAAAAAAATTACTGGTGCCAGAGATGGGTCCACTAACAACTGAATGAAATAATAATTAAATGCACAAGTCATTCAAGGGAGAATGACCATTAGAAATGCTTAGTAACAACAAAAATTTAACAGATAAATTAGAGTCATAGATAACAATTTTCAAATGACTCTTTGATTTCAAACAGGAACGTTCAAGTGAATTTCAGGTTTTCGATGGATTGCTTCAGGCAACATCCAAGGAAATCTGTGTTCACTTTCCTTAAGTTAAGGGTACATATGTTTTTTTGAGTACTTCGGTACTAAGCGGTGTACTAAGAATTGTACAGACTTTACTTCTTTCAAAAGCCCTGTGAGGAAACTGGATTAAGGGAGGGTAAGCAACTGTTAGCAATAGCAAGTAAGAAGCAGAGCCAGCATTCAAAATCTGGTCTGCTTACAAAATATATAATTTTAACTTCTTTTACTGTCACAGGGCTTTAGTGAGTCTTATTTGGAAAAAAGAAGTTTCTGTGGACAAATAAGTACGAGAGTTGTAATTACAAGAAAAATTTATTTATTGCAGGATTTTTAGAGCCTTTGTTATGCTATAGTACATTCAGCCTCTGCAAGAGAGTAGCTGAGGATGTGGTGTTATTCAAACTTGTTGGATTGTGAAATTCATCTCCCCCCAGTTTTATCGTGAGAATCTAGCATCCCATGATGATATCCTTTTATTTTTTTCAGTAGGCCCTGGTGCTGTCTGCATATTTTGCATTATAAGTATAATGAACCTTACTTGAAGGGCAAATTAGAATCTGCAGTTAATTGTGATAAAACTACATTATATGCATAGATGTTAGCTGAAGCCCTTGGCATGAATGGAATTACCCACAGAAGGTGTAGAGTGAAAAAAGTCTTGAGTCACATACATTTAAATTCAAAGTAAAGACAAAGAGACATTGGTAGGCAGATAGGCAAAGTAGGAAACAAGATAGGTTTGGGAAACAAGGAGAGTGAAAGCAATGGAAATTACAGAGTTAAAATGGTACGAGGGTGGTGAATTTGGCAGTTAGGAGGACACTTTTACCACTCATTTTAGTAGGACATCAGCCAGATTCAAGAGGCCGAATGAAACAAGGAAAATGAAAGTAAAAAAAAAAAAAAAAGAGAGATTTCTGGAACAAGTTGGAGTAGGACATTAGGTAGAAAGGAATTTTTTTTAAGACTCTAAGAGACTTAAATCAGATTGGCATGGAGTGGGAAAGGGGTCAGTGGAAAGAGAAAGATATTAAGTGGGAGGTAATTGATGGGGTGAGGTTTCAAAAGAAATGGAAGAGATTGGAATCAAAGTTTCTTGAGATGTGTGCGAAGGAGGGAAGATGGATAAAGATAGAAATAAATTTTGAGAAGTTAATGATATTGCAGTCATGGCTTCTAAATGCAGCAAGGAAAGATCATCTTTTGGAAAATAAGAACTTTTAAGTGGTAATAGTAGCTCAAAATGGAGTAAGTGGTCAATTAGGGATGAATAAAAGAACTGTTAAGTAACTTTGAAAGTTTGTTAAAAAGGTGTTAGTTTTGGGGAGCCTGGGTGGCTCAGTAGTTTAAGCAGCTGACTTTGACTCATGTCATGATCCTGTAGGCCATGGATTTGAGCCCTGTGTCAGGTTCTGTGCACATAGCTCAGAACCTGGAGCCTGCTTCAGATTCTGTGTCCCTCTCTCTCTCTGCCCCCCACCGTTCACACACACTCTCAAAAATGAATAAACATTAAAAAAAAGTGATTTTTGTAGTTAATAGTAGTAGTATTTGTAGTTACTGTTATGTGACTTTCTTCAGAAGTGCTAAGAAGTCTAGGAGCAAGAATTTGGAAAAAAAAATTTTTATAAAGGGAGCTAATAACACAAGTTTTTAGATTTTTTTCCCCAAGCTTATTTATTTTGAGAGAGAGAGAGAGAGAGAGAGAGAGAGAGAGAATCCCAAGCAGGCTCCACACAGTCAGTGCAGATGTGGGGCTCAATCTCAAGAACTGTGTTGAAACCAAGAGTTGGACACTTAACTGAGCCACTCAGGTGCCCCTGAAAATGCTTTTGTAGAATATTCCTAATGTACCTCTCACCTTTTGCTTCATTTCCCTTCCCCTCGCCCACCTTCCCAATTATAAAAATCTATCTGGTCATATGGGTCACCTAGCATTTGTTGAACTCCTATTGGACTTTTGCCAGGGAATATCTTATTTAGTTCTTAGAGCCAAGTTTTCTTCTTTTTTCTATTGTCAACATACATAGGTTATTTAATGAAGGCATTTTGCTACTCTTTAGATTATTTTTTGACCTTTATGTTTAGTGCATTAGGTTCTATAAAATGTATCAATGTAAATTCTAATTCTAACAGGTTAATTTAAAACAAAGGATAGCTGTGAAAGGATTTATTTAATTACATTGTGTATTTCATTTAGATGTTAAATGATAATTTTTACCATGTCTTTGTAGAAATTGTCACAGAAGGAAAAAGGAAAAAGTCTTCATCTTCTGAGTTACATAAGGTATGCATTAGTTTTGGTATTAATCTATTATCTTTAGAGTTACTAATCTTGAAAGTTTTCTATTTATTTTTTAAACAATTTTAAAGAAAATATTATAAAAACTAATCAGTGTTTTACAGGGAATGGTATACCCTGATCATTTTAAGGGTTAACCAAGAAAAGTTCTGGGATCTGTCTTGTTAAAATCATTGTGAGATGTATCAGTACAGTTTCCAGACCTTATTTTAGATTTTATATAAAACATAATCCAGCATTTCTTTGATAACTGAATATATTAGCTCACCTCACATTCATTCATTGTAATACTGTAGATACAGAAAAGTTGTGCTCAAGTCATGTGCTGAAAATTAGTATTTAAAATATTTCCTGTGAAATGTTTAAAAAAATTTATTTCTTTCTCTCATGTAAGCCAAGAGTAGCAAAAGAAGAAAATGAAGTTTCTACCTATGTAGGAAGTGTTTGAAAAATATAATTTATTTTTAGAAAAATGATCTTGTTTTCCTCTAGAATTTTGTGATATTTATTTATTTATTTAAGTTTATTCTGAGAGAGAGGGAGAGAGAATGCAAGTGGGGAGGGGCAGAGAGAGAGAGAGAGGAAGAGAGAGAATTCTAAGCAGGCTCTGTACTGTCAGTGCAAAGCCTGATGCAGGGCTGGAACCCATGAATCATGAGATCACAGCCTGAGCTGAAGTCCAACAGAGCCATCCAGGGCCCTTAGAATTTTGTGACTTAAACATAGTAGTACCCTGATATACATTGTAATAATTTATTAGATACCTTTTTCTGAAGCATTCCAAATCATGCAG
Source organism: Crocuta crocuta (assembly GCF_008692635.1). Lineage (NCBI taxonomy): Eukaryota > Metazoa > Chordata > Mammalia > Carnivora > Hyaenidae > Crocuta > Crocuta crocuta. The sequence continues at coordinate 1,836,508 of NW_027531917.1, forward strand.
AGAGGACTTGTCATTTGACAGAGAGAACTTTAATTTGGTTTCGTGGAACAAAGAGGGAGAAGAAACCATAAAGACGGCTGTGAGAGAGAATCAAGAGCACACAGACCACATGACCAAATAGAGAGTATGGCTTTAGGTACTCTTCTGCCTTGGCTTACTTCACATTTGTGCAGTGTAGTTTCTTTACTTAAAATTCTGTATTTGGCTTCAGTGACATAAATGAAGGAGGATAAAAAGAAATTCTTACATTGCTACCATTCCCAATTTTAAATATCTCTGTACTGACTAATGCTACTTTTGTGTTTAATACGTCCAGTGAAGTGAAATGCTCTGTTTTAGGTTGTTGCTTCATGCAGTTGAATCTGAAAGTCCACCATTTGAAATTCATAGTATTGAGTAAATACATTTCTCTTATTTTTAGATGAACTGCCCTATTTTTTTACTTTTTATTTTGGAATACCTTTAGATTTACAGAAAATTTACAGAAATAATACAGAGTTTGCATCTACCCTTCACTCAACTTCCCCTGGTGTTAATATCTTACATAACTACAGTGCAATGACCACAATTAAGAGATTAATGTTGGTACAATACTTCAGACTACAGACATTCTTTGAATTTCTTAAGTTTTTTTAAAGATTTTATTTTGGGGACACCTGGGTGACTCAGTTGGTTAAGCATCTGATGTTGGCTCAGGTCATGATCTTATGGTTTACCAGTTTGAGCCCTGTGTCCAATTCTGTGCTGACACCTCAGAGCCTGGACCTGCTTCAGATTCCGTGTCTGCCTCTCTCTCTGTCTCTCCTCCACTAGCACTCTGTCTCAAAAATAAATAAACATAAAAAAAATTTATTTTTAAGAATTCTCTACACTCAATGTGGGCCTTGAACTCAAAAGCCTGAGATTAAGAGTTACATGCGCCACTGACTGAGCCAGCCAGGTGCCCCAGTTTTATTTTGTTTTACACTAATGTCATTTTTCTGTTCCAGGATCCCACATTGCATTTAGGTGTTGTGTCAGTTTCCTTCGTTCTGTGACAGTTCTTCAGTCTTTGTTCCTTCATGATCATGACATTTTAAAAGAGCACTGTGATTTTGTTAGTATTTTGTTGAATATCCCTCAATTGGTGTTTGTGTCCGGTTTCTTAGAATTAGATTAAAATCCTGGCTTTGTGGAAAGAATATCATGTGATGTGCCCTTCTCTCTCAGTGTATCCTATTAGGGGTACCTGGCGATGACATCACTTATTACTGGTGATGTCAGTCCTGACTGCTAGCTTAAGATGGCTTCTATGTGGTTACTCCTTCGCTTTGTAATAGGTATCTTGGGAGAGATACTTTGAATCTATGCAAATATGCTGCTGCTTAAACTTGCACTCACTGTTTAACCACCTAGTGGTGGACCTTGCCTATACAGTTGTATGTATGATAGTCTATTGGTGATTTTCTACTTCCCTCATTCCCATCACATTTATTAATTGAAGTTTTTTGTTTTTTTTTTTTTTTTAAATGTTTTATTTATTTCTAGAGGAGAGAGGAGACAGCGTGAGCAGGGGANTATTCCCATCACATTTATTAATTGAAGTTTTTCTGTAAGGCAGACCTGTCCCTCTTCCCTCCTTATTTATTTATTCAGTTATATATTTTTATCAATATGGTCTCATAAGTATTTTATTCTGTGGATTATAATTTAGTAGAGCATTATTGGTTTTGTTGCTCAAAATGGTCTAGTTTCGGTATTGGCATATCTTTTAGTTTGCCTCCTATGCCGTTTGGAAATGTTCCTTTTTTTTTTTAAGTTTATTTATTTTGAGGGGCAGAAAGGCAGGAAGAGAGAATCCCAAGCAGGCTCCACACCGACAGTGCATCTTGAATCTGTGAGATCATGACCTGACCCGAAATCAAGAGTTGGACCCTTAGATGACTGAGTCACCTAGGTGCCCCTCAGTAATGATACTTTTGATTCTAATGCAACTTCACGGAGCTTATTCAGCCTTCTCCCTTTATTATTTTTAACTTTTAAAATCTTACTATCTACGATCTATTTACTTAATTTGTTCAACCATAACATACACATGAAGTTATACTACTGCATTTAAAAAATGTAGAATTTCTTATAAAATTAGCATATTAAATTCTTAAATTTTTTCAATGTTTAATTTTGAGAGAGAGAGAGTACAAGCAGGAGAGGGGTAGAGAGAGAGAGAGAGGGAGACACAGAATCTGAAGCAGGCTCCAGGCTCTGAGCTGTTAGCACAGAGGCCGAGGTGGGGCTCAAATCCACCAGCCACAGGATCATGACCTGAGCTGTAGTTGGACACTTAACTGACTGAGCCACCCAGGTGCCCCCAGCATATTAAATTCTTGTTAGTAGTTTATATTATTGCTTTTTTTCTCAAGGCAGCTAGGGATATAAATTACTGAAAAAATTAGGGCTTTAATGGGTATAGGCACAAGACATTGATACATTTTAACTTTAAAGTATTTAAAAAATATTTCTAAAGGGATACCTGGGTGGCTCAGGCATCTGACTGTTGATTTCAGCTCAGGTCATGGTCTCATAGCTCAACGAATTCGAGCCCTGCATAGGGCTCTGTGCTAACAGTGCAGAGCCTGTTTGGGATTTTCTGTCTCTTACTGTCTCTCTGCCCCTCCCATGCACTCTCTCTCTTTCAAAGTAAATAAATAAACTTAAAAAAATATTTCTAAAGCAATACCAGTTTGCTGTAGAGAAATTAGAAAAGTGAGTTTAGGAAAAAAGAGACCACCCAGACAAAACCAAAGTTAATGTTCGGATGTATATCTTTCTAGTTTTTCTATCTATATATCCATGTATAATAAACACATGTTTTAGTATTAAAAATAGAAAACCACAGAATACTGTTTTATAATTTGCTTTTTCTGCTTAACTATATATTATTAACATCATTTTCTGATACCATATTTAAAGCATGGCTCAGGAGATATTTGTTGAATATTTAGTTATATATTAGACACTATACAAGGATAAGTACCAGGACAGTAGCGAACATATTTAATGGTTCCATTGTGTTCAGTTATATGGGTGTATCACATTTAATTTAACCAATATCCTATTGTAGTTTTGAGGTTTTTGTTTTTTTGTTTTTTTGTGAAGTAAACTATGCCCAACATGGGGCTCAAACTCATGATGCTGAGGTCAGGAGTCACATGTCTTACTAACTGAACTAGCCAGGCACCCCTTGAGTTGTTTTTAATTTTAAAAAATTATGAATAGTGCTGTAGTCACTATCCTTGTAGCTAAATCACTGGAACATCATTATTTCCTAAATTATTCCTGGCCTTTTTTCCTAATTTTTAAAAAAATTTATTTATTTATTTTGAGAGAGAGAGAGAGAGTATGAGCAGGGGAGGGGTGGAGAGAGTGAGAATCCCAAGCAGGCTCTGTGCTATCAGTGCAGAGCCTGATGCGGAGCTTGAATTCACAAACTGTTAGACATACCTGAGCCGAAACCAAGAGTTGGATGCTTAACTGACTGAGCCACCCAGGTGCTCCTGGCCTTTTAATATTCAAGGCTGATCTCCCTCCATCTCTCTTTTTTTTAAGTTTATATATTTATTTTGAGAGAGAGAGAACATGAGCGGGGGAGGAGCAGAGAGATTGGGAGAGGGAGAATCCTAAGCAGGCTCCTTGCAGTGTGGGCTGGAATTTACCATGAGGTCATGACCTGAGCTGAGATCATGAGTCAGATATTTCATCTTAACTGACTGAGCCACCCAAGTGTCCCAAGGCTGATGATATCTTGGTATGTGTGGAGTAAGAATGTGAATATCTTGAATTCTGCTGATGGGGAGATCCATGGTTTTTGGATTTGTGTATGAGGAAGTTGCTATTTTAGTTTGGATATTGAAAAATGAGAGTTTTTTTTGTAAAGTTTATTTTGAGAGGGTAGGGGGAGAGAGGTTCAGAGAGAGAGAGAGAGAGAGAGATTGAGAGAGAAAATCTCAAGCAGGCTCTGCATTTTCAGCGCAGAGCCTAATGCAGGGCTGGATCTCATGAAGCATGAGATCATGACCTGAGAGAGATCAAAAGTCTGACACCTAATCAACTGATCCAACCAAGCACCCTGAAAAATAAGACTTTTATTCGTCCTTGGTAAGTCATAGCCATCCCTTCGGGAAGACCCCCAATTTTCTTTAAATAAGAGCTTTATATTTATGTATCTGAACAAGTAAGTGATTAAGCTTCTGAAGTTCTGTATTAAGAACATGGCAGAGATCATTTTAGCTTGAACAATTTAAAGAGTATATGTTAGCAATGTATAGCTTGTCAGTGGATTCCGGCATCTTTTTTTCCTCCTAGATTATCTGTTTTTGATAGCATTTTTCTTTTTGAAGACTATACTATAATGAATCAGGTATAAAATGAACCTGCATGACTTGATCTGCTGAAGGGCTTATTTAATACTACATTTGAACATTAGTAAGTAAAATAAATTTCTTGAGCTTTGTTTTGGGGGAAGTTATTAGAGTTCTGTGGTATATTTAAGTATAATATGAAGGGAAGGCGATTTAGAACCCATTTTTGACTTAAAAATTTAAATTTGCATCTTTAACATATTAGAAGACTATTGAAATACTTGAGAGTATTAGGAGTCCATTCTGATTCTTGTAAATGGAATTATAGGCTTTATAGAATCATGAGTAGCTTAGAGTCTTTATTGATTGCACACAGCAGAGACTATGATTAAAGTTTATGTAAGAACAGATAAGATTGTTGCAAAAAGGTTTACATTATTTTTTATCAATCATTAAGAAAAAAATTAGTGTGGAAAAAATTGACAGTAGTTGTACCTGAAATCTGCTTGTGCTTTTCTTGTATACAATATTAGTGTGAGAGATTTAAATCTGTAATTTATTAGTCAGCTACAGCAGAGGCTTTTCTGGAGCTTTAAATGTTAAAATTTTTTTCCTTACATTTAACAGTTGCATTGTGTCCCTATTAAAAAAATAAAATATTGGAAAGCTAGGATAACACAAATATGAAAATAAAATTCACCTTTTATCTCAGTAGAGAGAATCCCTTTCAAACATTTTTGAGTATAACCTTTCATATTTTATTTCTATTTATGGATTTTTTTTGCCTTATAAACAGAGATCATTCTGTATCTATGTTTTTCTTTCATACTTATTGTATTTGAAATAATTTTTAAAAAATATTTCTTTATTGTTTTTGGTAATCTCTGCACCCAACATGGGGCTCAGACTCATGACCCTGAGATGAAGAGTTGCATACTCTTCTGACTGATCCAGCCTGACTCCCCCTAAATAATTTCTTAATATCATTAGCTTAACGTGTTATTTAAACTTTTTTTTAAACTTTTATTTTTGAGAGACAGAGAGACACAGGGCATGAATGGGGGAGGAACAGAGAGAGAGGAAGATACAGAATCCCAAGCAGGCCCCAGCCTCTGAGCTGTCAGCATAGAGCCTGTTGTGGGGCTCGAACCCACAGACCGTGAGATCATGACCTGAGCTGAAGTCGGATGCTTAACTGACTGAGCCACCCATGTGCCCCTGGAACATGTTATTTAATAACAACTGAATAGTATCTTACTTGGTTTAATTTTACCATAGTTTCGTATAATTTTTAAAAATTATTTCTAGTTTTTCTATATTAAAATAATTTGTAGTCTGTATCCCTTTTCATAAATATTTATATATACTTTTATTTTTAAAGCTTTTAATGCTAGTTTATAGAGTTTTAATAAATATCCATATTTTATGTGTCTGTGCTTTGGAAGGAATAGAGAACTGCTCTTTTTTTTAATGTTTATTTTTGAGAGAGAGAAAGAGCATGAGCAGGGATACGGCAGATAGAGAGGGAGAGTAGAATCCCAAACGGGCTCCTCAGTGTCACCACAGAGCCCAACGTGGGGCTCTATCTTACAAACCATGAGATAATGACCTGAACTGAAATCACTTAACCAGCTGAGCCACCCACGTGCCCCTAAGAACTGCCCTTTTTGAAAATAGGATAAATTACATTTTGTGTCTGTCCTAATGGAAGTATACAGAATATTTATTAGGGTAGATAATTCATTGATACTGAGTCTAAGCCATTCATAGATAAAATGATTGAAAACTAGTTAGTATGAAAAAAGAATATAAAATCTGCAGAAGACATCAGTATTTTATAAGAAACTAACTTTACAGAATACGCAATACTTATTTTTTCTAAATTTTAGTTGTTGTCCTACAAGTTTGAACTGGGTAACATTTTTTTTCTTTTTTTTATATCCAAGTTAGTTAACGTATAGTATATAGTATAGGTTTTAGGAGTAGAATTTAGTGATTCATCACTTACGTATAACACCCAATGGTCCTCCCCAAAGTGCCCTTTTTATACCCATCACCCATTTAGCCCACTTCCCTACCCTGCTCCCCCCAGCAACTCTGTTTGTTCTCTATTTAAATCTTGTATGAAAAAAAAAGTCTCTTATGGTTTGCCTCCATCTATTTTTTTAATGTTTTATTTATTCCTGAGAGAGAGAGAGAGAGAGAGAGAGAGAGAGAGGGAGGGAGACAGCGTGAGCAGGGGAGGGTCAGAATCTGAAACAGGCTCCAGGCTCTAAGCTGTCAGCACAGAGCCTGACGTGGGGCTTGAACCCACAAACCGAGAGATCATGACCTGAGTCAAAGTCAAACACTTAACCTACTGAGCCACCCAGGCGCTCCTGCCTCTGTCTGTCTTTAACTTATTTTTCTTTCCCTTCCCTTATGTTCATCTGTTTTGTTTCTTAAATTCCACAGATGAGTAAAATTGTATTATTTGTCTTTCTCTGATTGACTTATTTCACTTAGCATAATACACTCTAGCTGCATCCACGTTGTTACCAGTGGCAAGATTTCATTCTTTTTGATCGCTGAGTATTATTCCATGGTGTGTATACCCCACATCTTCTTTATCCATTTATCAGTCGATGGACATTTGGTCTCTTTCCATAATTTGGGTATTGTTGATAGTGCTGCTATAACCACTGGGGTGTATGTGCCCCTTTGAACCAGCAGTTTTGTATCTTTAGGATAAACACCTAGTAGTTCAATTGCTGGATCATAGTGTAGTTCTATATTTAACTTTTTGAAGAACTTCCATACTATTTCCCAGAGTGGCTACACCAGTTTGCATTCCAACCAGTAGCATAAGAGGATTCCCCTTTCCTTGCATCCTCCCCAACATATGTTGTTTCTTGAGTTGTTAATTTTAGCCATTTTGGCAGGTGTGAGGTGGTATTTCATTATGGTTTTGATTTGTGTTTCTCTGATGAGTGATGTTGAGCATCTTTTCATGTTAGCCATTTGGATGTCTTCTTGGGAATAGTGCCTGTTTATGTCTTCTGCCCAATACTTCACTGGATTATTTGTTTTCGGGGTATTGAGTTTGAGAAGTTTTTTTAATAGTTTTGGATACTAATCCTTTATCAGATAAGTAATTCACAAATATCTTCTCCCATTTCATAGGTTGCCTTTTAGTTCTGTTGATTGTTTTCCTGAACTGGGTAACTTTTTAGGTTATTATAAGAGCCATGTAACAAATTATCCCCAAACTTAGTGGTTTGAACTTATTTTACTCAAGAATCTGCAGGTTCAATTAGAAATAACTTCTTTTTTCACTTGGGAGTTAGTTAGGTTGGCTTGGAGGCCAGGGCTTTCGATCACCTTGAAGGCTTGGTTACTCAGTTACCTTTATACCTATGCTGAGAAAACTCAGTATTGTGGTGTAGATCTATTTCTTTTTCAGTCTTTCCAATATAGTGGCTTAAAGGTGCCCAAGATTTTTTATCTGTTAGCTCAGGTCTCCTGAGGAATGTGTATCAACGGAAAGGAAAAAAAAAAGAGAGCGGAAGGGAGAACACCGAAGCATGTGAAAGCCAGGCTTGAAGCAATATAAGCATTGCCTTTAATGATCTAGCCTTGGAAGTCACAGGCCTGCCCAGATTCAAGGGGAAGGAATGTAGACTGTACCTGATGTTGGAGGACTGTCTTTGTCACATTGTAAGAAGAATATGTGGAATATTGGTGTGGCTATTTTTGGAATATATAATATAGGCTAAATTATCCAATATAGGCTAAATAACTTGCTCACAAAGAGTCCATGGGTGTGAACAGCCTAAAGACCTTACCTTTACCCTTTGAGAAAGCATTTGTTATTACCTAATTAAGAGTATGAAGGAAATGATTTAGAGATAATACTGTCTTTTGCAGATGAAGACTTAAAAAGAGATACCTTTTATACAGATTAGGTATAAGTAATTTATTAGTGCCTTGGAGGATCAACTCAGATTACTGTGAAATGAGTTGAGATAACCTTTCTTCAAATTTACTCTGTTCTCCTGACTTATGTTTTACTCTCATTGAAATCGTTTTATGGATTGTTAATGGTTGTAGTTGATATAATACTTATTATATTTTGTAGACTGAATTTGGTGCTTAACTGTCATTTGTAACTTTCTCTTAATGTGAAATTTAGGGTATTTAATTTCTAATCAGATGATTTCAAACTTGTGGTTGTAGTCCATACATTTATTTGTTTATTCAGCATACATGAACCATACACTTCAGCGATCTAAAGGTAACTAAGTTTAAGGGCCATCTCCTTAAGGACCTCCATGGCCTGGAGAAGAAGATGGACAAAGATTTATAGTGTAATATGATACATGTAATATAAATAATTTAATAAAAACGTACTAACTACTAATACCCAGAGAAAAGATGCCTTGGTTTGGGAGTGGCAGTTGTGTGGATGGGAGACTAATTTTGAGCAGAATCTGAAGTATTTTATAAGGGACAAGTAGAGGGAAGGGCATTCTTCATACATACATACAAAGGTCTGGAGATCTGAAATAATATGATGTGTTTGAAGGAGGTTGAGTAAACACTGTAGTGGGGTGTGATGTTGTGATGTGTGGGTGATGTTAAAGAGCCCAGATTAAGAGTTTTATTTGTAAGTAGTGGGTACCATTGTTGTATGATAAATATTGTAGCCATATTTAGATTTGTGTATTAGGGAACTCTGGGGATAGTGTTTGAAAGATTAGGAAGGATAGAGATTGCAGGTAAGAGAATAGTTAGGAAGCTATTATGATACTTTATTTATATACCATAATACTGAATGAGAGGTTTTTAGAATAAAATTATATTAAACTGCCCATAAATTAAGCACTGAATTTAAAACTGCTTAAAACTAATAGCAAAATGGGGCATATAGTTGACTTAGTAGAAAATGCAAGTGTTGATCTCAGGGTTGTGATTAAAGCTTCACGTTAGATGTTGAGCTTATTTTAAAAAAAAAAAGAAAAAACTAGTAGCAAAATATTAATGCAGGTAATATAATGGTTCTGTTAGCTGATTCAGCTCTTATTTATATTTCAGTTAGAACAATTATTTTCTCATTCTGATTTCAGATAACAAAGATGTTAAATGCAAAATCAGAGGATGTTCGTGTTCAGTCACCACTGTCCAAACTCAGAAGCTCAGAACACTGGGATTTCCCTTTGCAGGGGGTAAATAAAAACTTTTTTTAAAAGTACATAGTATTATTTGTTGTGTTTAAAATGTTAAAATTTTTTTTTTAATGTTTATTTAGTTTTGAGAGAGAGAGAGACAGAATACGAGCAGGGGAGGGGCAGAGAGGGAGACTCAAAATCTGAAGCTGGCTCCTGGCTCTGAGCTGTCAGCACAAAGCCCAAGTCAGGATTTGAATTCACAAACTGTGAGATCCTGACCTGAGCCAAAGTTGGATGCTTAACTGACTGAGTCACCTAGGTGCCTGGTGTGTTTAAAATATTTTAATAAAATTGAATTTTCATTTTTTTTATATGTCCTTGGTTGGGGGGGGGTGTGTGTGTGTGTTACTTAATTGCAAGTTTTTAATTACTGTGTTTCTGGTATTTGTTGAAGTGATGAGGTTAGGACCTCCTTTAGTTTAAATCTAAGTATACCTTATTTTGCATGAGTACACCTTAAGTACACCTTATTTTGTTTTCTTGAAATCTGAATTTCATTACTGTACGATGTGTTTTAAATATATAAGAATATTAAGCTTATTAGAATCATTTGCTCTTGTTTTGCTCTTGTTTTATAAATTCGAGAGAGTATATTTTTAAATGTGACACAACTATACTTTAAAAGATATTCTAATTATAAATTTGGACTTTAATTTTATCACTATTAAGGATTATTGTAGCTTTTTTGAATACGTCTTAAGATGGCACATTTTAAGTATATATTTTTTTCCTGTCAACTGGTCAGTTTTTAAAAATAGAATTTGTCTCAGATTTTCCAGTTTATCCATTTGATTTTATCCTGTATTGGTTTTCTAGGGCTAATGTAGCAAAATACCACGGTCTGGGTGGCTTAACAGAAATTTCTTTTCTTTTTTTTTTTTTTAAATATATTTTTTTTTATTTCTCGGAGAGAGAGAGAGAGACAGCGTGAGCAGGGGAGGGTCAGAGAGAGAGGGAGTCACAGACTCTGAAACAGGCTCCAGGCTCTGAGCTGGCAGTCAGCACAGAGCCCGACGCGGGGCTCGAACCGCGAGATCATGACCTAAGCGAAAGTTGGACGCTTAACCGTCCAAGCCACCCAGGCGCCCCCAGAAATTTATTTTCTAATAATTCTAGAGGCTGAAGTCCAAGATCAAGGTGCTGGCAGAGTTGATTTCTCTAAGGCCTTTCTCTTTGGTGTAGAGATGGCCATCTTCTTGCTGTGTCTGCCTTTGACCTTTTTTTCCCGTGTACCTACATTCCTGGTGCTTCTCTTCGTATAAGGAAACGAATCCCTGGATTATATAAGTCCCTATCCTTATGACCTCATTTACACTTAAATACTTTTGTAAAGAACCTATCTCAACAAACAGTTGTCTTGACAGTTAGGACTTCAGCATGTAGAATGGGTTTGGGGAGCACAATTCCGTTCACATCATCAAATAATACATTTGTTTGGTTTTTTATACAAAGCACAAACGAGAAATGATAAATGAAACAGATGAATTCTGTTGACAGAAAAGAAATTGTGTAACGTTAGAAAATTCTGGGTGTATAGAAAGGTACAGGTGAAAAGAACAAAGAATCTTTCTCTGTTCCTTTTTCCTAAAGGCAACCACTATTAATAACTATTTTTCATTCCTTTCATGAAAAAAATACATATGCTGACATAAATAATAATTTATATTATTTTTTGGTTGTCACAGAACAGGGATCATGAAATCTATACTAGTCTCTGCTTTGTTTTCATTTAATATTTCTTAAAATTTTTTATTAACACATTTAGATCTACTTTTTTTTGACTTTGTAGTACTCTAAAAATATATGAAATATTATAATTAAATTTTTTTGAATATAGTTGACACACAGTATTATGTTAGTTTCAGGTGAACTCACCATATGTGATTTACTTAGTGCACTGGTATACCGTAGACAGTTGTTTCCAGAGTTTTGCTAATAGAAACAATGCTGCGGCAAATATCATTTTTCTTTTCTTTTTTTTGAACATCATTTTATGTGTGTAGAAAACTATTTTTGAGTGGGATTACTGGCTTGAAGGGAATTTGTATATTAAATTTTAATAAACATTGCAAAATTGTCTCACAGAAACTGTGCACCAATTTATATTACCTCCAACGAGAGCTCCCATTTTTCTAGAAACTTACTGGCACTGGATGTTATTACACAATAAAATTGCTGCCAATTAAATAGGAAGAAAAAAACATAATTTTAAGAAAATTTAATCTCATTGCATGTACGTGTTTTGTTAGGACATTGAATTTATTGTGAAATAAATGTTATATATGCAATATATATAATTTTAAATACACATACACATACACACTGTCTCTTGAAAGTAGATAAGGCTTTTCGTTGGGTTTGTTTTCTTAAGCAGAATCTTATTAAATGTTTTTTTTTTCCTTTACCCTTCAGTCATACATGTCATCCTTCCTGCCTTCTTTAGGTATTAAGTCTTTGTGTAACAATCTTTTGCCTTCTCTTTTTTCCTTAACTGTTTATTTCAGCAGTCTCCTTTTCCAGAGGAACGAACCATTTATTTTCTTCTTTAGTTCCTTCTAACCCACTGAATGCAACAAGATCTTGCTCATGACTAGTTTCCCACCCCAGCTGGATGTCTTCCTTAAGATACTGTTACTTAACTTTTTGGAAATCTGTATCCTGTTTGAGATTTGAAGTGGCACATGTGTCAGCATTGCCATTCTCTCTTGGTGCTTTAGACTTCACGGCATTTGCTAAGTATGCTTCACAGTTTGTAGAGTTTGAGGCTGTACCAGTATCTTGCTTCATTGTTTCTCCCATGCACCCTTTTAAAAATTGTTTTTAGAGAGTTTCAGTGAATGCATTCTTTTTGAATAGTCTTTAGAATTTTAACTCCTTTATTTGCATATTTATGATTTTTATTGAGATAAAATGATATGAAATAGTTTACACAGGTCTTAAGTATATAATTGAATAAGTTTTGACTAATGTGACATATGTAACCAATCCCACTCAAAAATAGTTCCCTGTAATATGAAAAAAGATGTTCACTGTTACAGTATTTCCAAATGAATAGAGCAATCGTGAGCCTTGAGCGTTCCCTCGTGTGCCTTTCCATCGTATCTTATATTTTCCTCTCTCCCTGTCCCCACCCCATCACCAGCAACCACATTTCTGAATCCTATTTCTGTAGGATAGTTTTGCCTGTTCATACAATATATGCTCTTTTGTGTTTTGCTTCTTTTGCTTAACAAAATGTTGAAATTCATCCCTGTTTTGCATCAATCAGTGGTTTGTTACTCTTTATTGTTAAAGCATATTTCATTATGTGGCTATAATACAGTTTGTTGAATTCTGTTGATAGGCTTTTGGACCTTTTTTTTTTTTTAAGAGAGAGAAGGCACATGTGCACATGTGCACACACCAGGGAGGAGCAGAGGGAGAGGGAGAGAGAATATTAGGCAGGTTCCATGCCCAGTGTGAATCTCATGACTATGACATCATGACTTGTGCTGAAATCAAAGTTGGATGTTTAAGACACCCAGGTGCCCCTGGACTTGGTTTTAATTTGCATTTGCCTGGAGACTAATGGCGTTAAAACATTTTATATGTTGATTGGCTGTTTTTTGTGACATGTGTGTTCAATTTTTTTCACCCTTAATTTTAAAAATAAATTTTATTGAGAATTAATTTACATACGATTAAGTTAATCTATTTTAATTCTTATTTGAATTTTGACAAGTATATATGCTTTTGCAACCACCACTATAATAAAAGTGTGTGTGTGTGTGTGTGTGTGTTTGTAGTTTTTTTCTCAGTGTACAGCTCTGAGTTACAAGGTCTATATAGGCTCATATAAGTAGTATGACAATGAAGACACTGCTATACATAGTTCTACCAGTCCAAAAAAATTTCTTTGTGCTGTCCCTATGTAGTTATTCCTTGGCTCCACTTTTCATGCATGGTAACACTGTTTTCTGTAGCTACACCTGTACATTTTCCAGAATAACACATAAATGGAATCATAGAGTGTGTAATGTTTTGAGAATGACTTTTACATTCAGCATAATGCCATTAAAATTCATTCGTGTTTTTGTGTGTGTCAGTAGTTTATCTATTTCTGCCATTGAAATTCGTAAAGGTTGATTATAGCTTTTTGGCAATTGAGAATGAAGCTGCTATAAATATTTTCATACTTTTTCTTGTGAGCATAAATTTTAATTTCTCTAGGGTAAATACTTAGGAATGGGATTCCTGGAGTATATGGTAAGTGTATATTTAACTGCCATACTGATTACCATAGTGGTTTTATGATTTTGTATTCCTACCAGCAATATATGGAGAATTTTGGGTGCTCTATATCTTTATTAGCACTTGGCATTGACAGTTTATTTACTTTTTTTTAATGTTTATTTTTTTTTGAAAGGGAGAGAGGGAGATAGAGTGCAAGCTGGGGAGGGCAGAGAGAGAGGGAGACACTAAATTTGAAGCAGGCTCCAGGCTCTGAGCTGTCAGCACGGAGCCTGATGTGGGGTTCAAGCTTATGAGCTGTGAAATCATGACCTGAGTTGAAGTTGGACGCTTAACTGACAGAGCCACCCAGGAGCCACCAGTTTATTTATTTTTAAATTAACAGATTCTAGGGACGCCTGGGTGGCTCAGTCGGTTAAGCGTCCGACTTCAGCTCAGGTCATGATTTCACGGTTTGTAGGTTCGAGCCCCGCGTAGGGCTCTGTGCTGACAGCTCAGAGCCTGGAGCCTGCTTCGGATTCTGTGTCTCCCTCTCTCTCTGATCCTCCCCTGCTCACACTGTCTCTCTCTCTCAGAAGTAAAGAGAAAACATTTTAAAAAATTAACAGATTCTATTTTTTAAGAGTAATGTTCGGTTTACAGAAAAATTGAAGGGATAGTACAGGCAGTACCCATAAACCCCTAATTCCTCCTCTCCTGTAACCCCCACACAATTTCATTTATTAATATCTTTATTACAATTGATGAAGCAATACTGATGTTATTTATTGAGATATAACTGACATATAACATTGTATTAATTTTAGGTGTATAACATAATAATATGATATATGTATATATTGCAGAATGTTTAGTGCAGTAAGTTTAGTTAACATCCATCACCACGCATAGTCACAGTTTTCTTATGATGAGACTTTTAAGATCTCCTCTCTTAGTAACTTTCCGACAGTCGGTATCATTAACTAAGTCACTATGCTGTATATTACATTCCCAGGATTTACTTATCTTGTAACTAAAACTTTGTACATTTTGACCCTGTTCACCCACTTTGCCCACTCTCTGCCTCTGGCAATCACAAATCTGTTCTGTCTGTAACTTCAGATTTTCTTTTCTTTCTTTTTTTTTCTTTTTTCTTTTTTTTTTTAGATTCCTCATATAAGTGAGATCAGATAGTATTTATTTGTTCTTGGCCTGATTTATTTCACTTAGTATTATGCCCTCAAGGTCCATCCATGTTGTGCAAATGGCAGGATTTTTTTTAATGGTTGGATAATACTCCATTGTGCAGGCATACCACATTTTCTTTATCTATTCATCTATTATTGGTGGACATATTGTTTCCATGTCTTAGCTATTGTAAATAATGCTGCAATGAACATGAGGTTGCGTATATTTTTTTGAAATGATGATTTCATTTCCTAAGGACAAATACCTGAAAGTGGAAGTGGAATTGCTGGATTATATGGTAGTTCTGTTTTTACTTTTCTGGAGGAACCTCCATACTGTTCTCCACAGTGGTTGCACCAGTTTACATTTCCACCCACAGTGTGCAAGGATTCCCCTTTCTCCACATCCTCGCCAGCACTTGTTATGTCTGTGTCTTTATGATAATGGCTGTTCTAACAGCCATTGATGATTAATGATGTTGAGCAGCTTTTCATGTACATATTGCTCATTTGTATGCCTTTTTTGGAAAAATATTCAGACTCTGCCCATTGTTCAGTTCTTTTTGTGCTGTTATTGAGTTTTATGAGTTTTTTAAATTTACTTATTTTTGAGAGGGGTGGGGAGCTGGGGAGGGACTGAGAGAGAGGGAGACTATCTGCTATCAGCACAGGCCCAGTGCAGGGCTCAAACTCCAGAAACTCTGAGGTCATGACCTGAGCCGAAATCAAGAGTTGGATGTTCAATTGACAGTCAATTGACAGTCAATTGACAGAGTCATGCAGGTGCCCTGAGTTTTAGGAGTTCTTAATATATTTTGGATATTAGCCTCTTATTAGATATGATTTGCAAATAATTTCTTAGATTCTGTAGGTTGCCTTTTCATTTTGCTGTATAGAAGTTGTTTAGTTCGATATAGTCCCACTTATTTCTTTTTTTGTTGCCTTTGCCTACGTGTCAGATCCAAAAAACCATTCCTAAGACCGCTGTTAAGGACCTTACCATTTTCTAAGAGTTTTATGGTTTCAGGGCCTATGTTCAAGTCTTTAATCCACTTTGAGTTGATTTTTGTATATGGTATAAGATAGCAATCAAATTTCACTTTCACATATGACTGTCTATTTCCCGACACTATTTATTAAAGAGACTATTCTTTCCCCATTGTGTATTTTTGGTTCCTCTTATATAATAATTGAACATATATGCATGGGTTTATTTCTGGGCTCTGTTCTGCTCCATTGATCTATGTGTCTGTTTTTATGCTAGTACCATTCTGTTTTGATTACTGTAGCTTTGTAATATAGTTTCAAATGAGAAAGTATGATGCCTCTGGCATTTTTCTTCTTTTTTAAGACTTTGACTATTTGGGACCTTTCGTTGTTTCATACAAATTTTAAGATTATTCTATATCTGTGAAAAATGCTTTTGAAATGTTGATACGGATTGCATTGAATTTATAGATTGCTCTGAGTAGTGTAGACATTTTATCAATATTCTTCTAATCCATAAGCACAGGGTTTTTCATTTATGTATTTTTCAGTTTCTTTTTCAGTGTCTGTTAGTTGTCAGTGTGTTGGACTTTCATCTTCTTGGCTTAATTTATTGCTAGGGCTTTTTTGCTTTTATTTTTGTTTTTGTTTTTTGCTGGGGTTGTATATAGGAATGTTTTCTTAATGTCTCTTATAGTTTGCTGTCAGTATATGGAAATGAAATTGATTTTTGGATATTGATTCTGTGTCCTGTAACCTTATTGAATTTGTTGAAGAGTTTTAACAGTTTTTGGTGGAATCTTTAAGCTTTTCTTTTTTAAAAAAATATTTATTTATTTTGAGGGACAGAGAGAGCATGAACATAAGTGAGCTGGGGAGGGGCAGAGAGAGAGGGAGAGAGAATCCCAAGCAGGCCCTGGGCTGCCATGGGGCTTGATTCCATGAACTGTGAACTCATGAGCTGAGCTAAAATCAAAAGTTGGGTGCTCAACCAGCTGAGTCACCCAGGTGCCCCTTTAAGCTTTTCTATATATTATATCATATCATCTGTGAATAGAGACAATTTTACTTCTTTTTAATTTGGTTGTCTGTTATTTATTACTTTTTTATGCATACATGCATGCCTAATGTAAGATTTGGTTAGGACTTCTAGTATTCTGTTAAATAAAAGTGGGGAGAGTTGGAAACCTTGTCTTCTTTCTGATTTTAGAGGAAATATTTTGAACTTTTCATGATTATGATAGGAACTGTCATCTTGTGATACATGGTCTTATTATGTTTAGGTACGTTCCATTTATACTTTGTTGAGAGTTTTTTATTATGAATGGATGTTGAATTATGTCAGATGCTTTTTCTGCATCTTTTGAGATGATCATATGTTTCACCTTTTATTTTGTTAATGTATATCACATTGATTTGTGGATGTTGGAACCTTCCTTGCATCTCTGTAATAAATCCTATTTGATCATGGTATATGATTCTTCTCTGTTGTTGAATTGGGTTTGCTAATATTTTTTTGAGGATTTTTTTGTATCTGTTTTCATCAGAGATTTTCCTCTGAAATTTTCTTCAGTGCACTGGTCTGATTTTGGTATTAGGGTATTGATGGCCTCATAAAATGAGTTTGGGAGTGATTCCTCCTCTTCAGGTTGAGAAAAATTGGTAATAATTCTTCTTTAAATGTCTGGTGTACTTTACCAGGCAAGTTCTCTTGTCCTGTACTTTTGTTTGTTGGGAGTTTTTGATTACTCATTCAATCTTAACTAGTAATTGTTCAGATTTTCTGTTTCTTCATGATTCAGTCTTGGTAGGCTGTGTTTCTAGAAATTTACTCATTTCTTCTAGGTTGTCTAGTTTGTTGTATAATTAATTTTTTTATAGTAGCCTCTTATGACCTTATGTAGTTTGGTGGTATCATTAGTAATGCCTCCTCTTTCATTTCTGTTTTGATTAATTGAATTCTCTTTCTTTTGTTTGTTGGTGAGTTTAGCTAAAGGTTTGTCAGTTTTGTTTATCTTTTCAAAATACCAACTCTTAGTTTAATTGATTCTCTTTCTTTCTTTGTTTCTTTCTTTCATTTGTTTATTTTGAGAGAGAGAGAGAGGACACAAGTGGGGTAGAAGCAGAGAGAGAGAGGGAGAGACAATTCCAAGAGAGAGGGAGAGAGAATTCCAAACTGGAAGCACAGAGCCTGATGCAGAGGTTGAACTTATGAACTGTGAGATCATGAGCTGAGCCGAAATCAGAGTCTGATGTTTAACCAACTGAGCTACACAGGTGCTCCTCATTGATCTTGTTTTTGTTGTGTCTTTGGCTTCTGTTTCCACTCTGATCTTTGTGATTTCCTTACTTCTAGTAACTTATGGGCTTAGTTTGTTCTTTTTCTAGTTCCTTATGGTGGAAAGTTTCATTTATTTGAGATCTTTTTTGTTTCTTAATGCTGTGTTTATTTCTGTGCTCTTTTAGTACTGCTTTTGCTGCATCCCATCAGTTTTGATATATTTCCATTTTGATTTATCTCAAGATATTTTTAAATTTTTATATCTTCTTTGGTTGTTCAGGAACATATTATTTAATCTCCACATATTTGTGAATTTTTCAGTGTTCCTCTTGTGATTGATATGTAATTTCATACTAGTGTGTTTGGAAAAGATGCTTGGTATGATATCAATCTTGTTATGTTACTTATTTAAAACATTTTTAAATTTAGGGGCCCCTGGGTGGTTCAGACAGTTGGATGTTCAACTCTTTATTTCAGCTCAGATCATGATCCCAGGGTTGTGAGATCAAGTCCCATGTCAGTCTCCATGGTCAGCTAGCTTAAGATTCTCTCTCTTCCCTCTGCCCGCTCCTCTGCTTGTTGCTCTCTCTCTCAAATAAAAAATAAAAGATTAAAAAATTTAAAACATAAAAATTAAATTAAAAAATTTTTCTTAGCATCATCACCCACCCACACCCATCCTCCCACTGGTCTAGTTACATTCATTAAGACTTGTTTTGTGGTCTAATGTATGATCTGTCCTGGAGAATGTTCCATGTATGCTTGAGAAGAATGTTATGTTCTGCTGCTTTTGGATGGAATGTTCATGTAAATATCTTTTAAGTCTATCTTAAAATATCTAATATGCTGTTTAAGTTCAATGCTTCCTTACTGATTTTCTCTCTGGACAATCTATCCATTGGTGTGAAAGTGGGGTATTGAAGTCTCCAACTATTATTGTATTGCTGTGTATGTCTCCCTTTATATCTGTTAATATTTGCTTTACATATTTAGATTCTTCTATATTGGGTGCATAAATGTTTGTAAGTGTAATATCCTCCTGTTGAATTGACTCCTTTATCATTATATAATGACCTACTTTGTCAATATTGGAGTTTTTTGTTTTAAAGTCTATTTTATCTCATTAAGTATACCTACCCCAGCTTTCTTTTAGTTATCCTTTGCAAGGAATATCTTTTTCCATCCTTTATTATTATTTTTTTTAATTTTTATTTTTTTAATGTTTTTATTTATTTCTGAGAGAGACAGTATGAGCAGGGGAGAATCAGAGAGAGAGAGAGTGAGAGAGAGAGAGAGANAGAGACAGAGGCAGAGAGCGCAAACAGGGGAGGGGCAGAGAGAGAGAGGGAAAGAGAGAGAATCCCAAGTAGGTTCTGGACTGTCAGCACAAAGCCTGATGTGGGGCTCAAACTCATGAACTGTGAGNCTTTACCAATGAGATTCATGCTTTCTCTTTTTTTAACAAATAATCTTATTTTATTTTATTATTTATTTTTTCATTTATATCCACATTAATTAGCATACAGTGCAGCAATGATTTCAGGAGTAGATTCCTTAAAGCCCCTTACCCATTTAGCCCATCCCCCCTCCCACAACCCCTCCATTAACCCTCTGTTTGTTCTCCATATTTAAGAATCTCTTATGTTTTGTCCCCCTCCCTGTTTTTATAATATTTTTGGCTTTCCTTCTCTTATGTTCATCTGTTTTGTATCTTAAAGTCCTCATATGAGTGAAGTCATATGATGAGATACATACTTTCATGTTTTCTGGTTACTAATTAGCACCTTTTTGTTCTGGGTTAAGGAAGTCCTTTTGGCATTTCTTATAAAGCTGGTCTAGTTGTGATGACCTCCTTTACCTTTTGCTTGTATCAAAAAGTTTCTATCTCTCCTTCAATTATGAAAGACACCTTTGCCAGTTTTATTCTTGTTTTGGTAAAGCAGTTTTTAAAAACGATTATTTATTTTTAAGTAATCTCTATCTCAGTGTGAGGGTTGAACTCATGACCCCCTGAGATCAAGAGTTGTATGCCCTACTGACTATACCAGCCAGGCACCCGTGTTTCAGCACTTTGAATATATAATGCCACTTCCCTCTGGCCTGCAAAACTTCTGCAGAAAAATCTGCTCATGATCTTAAAGGAGGGAGTTTTCTTGTACATAACAAGTTGTTTTTCTCTTGTTGCTTTTTAGATTCTCCTTGAGTTTAACTTTTTACAATTTAATTTTTTTTATTTCTGAGAGAGAGAGAGAGACAGACAGACAAACATGCATGAGCAGGGGAGAGTCAGAGAGAGAGGGAGACACAGAATTGGAAACAGGCTCCAGGCTCTGAGCTGGCTGTCAGCACAGAACCCGGATGCTTGGCTCAAACCCAGGAACCGTGAGATCATGACCTGAGCTGAAGTTGGACGGGTAACTGACTGATCCACCCAGGTGCCCTAACCTTTTAGAATTTAATTATCATCTGTCGTGGTGTACATCTCTTTGGATTCATCTAATTGGAACTTGTTGAGCTTCCTTTCTCAGGTTAAGGAAGTTTTCAGCTCTTATTCAAATAATTTTTTGCCATTTTCTCTCTCTTCCTTCTGGGACCCCTATAATGTGAATATTGTTCAACTTGATGTTATTCCTTAAAACCCTTATTATATATTCACTCCTTTTCATTTCTTTTTGGTCCTCTGCTTGGGTGAGTTCTAGTGCTCTGTCTTTGAGTTTGCTGATCGTCCACTTCATCTGGTCTACTGTTGAATCTCTGTATTGAATTTTTGAGTTCTCTTATTGTTTTCTTCAGCTCTGTGATTTCTGTTTGGTACTTGTATATTCTCTTTGTTGAAATGTTCACTTTGTCCTTGCATTCTTCTCTTGATGTTTGTTAGCATGTTTATTACTGATATTTTGAACTATTTATCAGGTTAAGTCATTTATCTCCATTTCATTAAGGTCTATTTCTGAGATTTTATTTTGTTCTTTTGTTTGGAACATATTCCTTTTCTTCATTTTCCTTCACTCTCTGGTTGGTTTCTGTGCATTAGATGAAACAACCACTTCTCCCAGTCTTGAAGATATGATCTTGTGTAGGACCCCTGAGCATATATCCCACAGGCCACCACAGCCAGTGGTCAAGGGACGTCTCCTAGGTAGCAGCTGCAGAAACTGGGGTGTTCGACTGGTGCATAGGCTCCTTTTCAGGAGATAGTGGCAATCTGGAGTAAAGCAGAGGGCCAACACAAAGATGGCGTCTGTGCCTCTGTGGTCTCTGGGGAGAATGGTAGTTTGTTTCTAGATGCATGTTAAATTAGAAGCCTGTCCTCAGGCAGCCGCTTTTAAAATAAACAGGGTTGCCTGGGTGGCTCAGTCAGTTAAGCATCCGACTTCGGCTCGGGTCATGATCTCATGGTTCGAGGATTTGAGCCCCGCGTCGGGCTCTGTGCTGACACCTCAGAGCCTGGAACCTGCTTCGGATTCTGTGTCTCCCTCTCTCTCTGGCCCTCCCCTGCTCACACTGTCTCTCTCTCTCTCAGAAATAAATAAAACATTAAAAAAAATTAAAAAAAAAACAATTAGACCTCTTTCTGGGTGTGTTTTAGTTTGCTACCTCTGTGCTGGGTCCTGGAGTGTGAGCTGTGATGAGTCTACATGAACCTTTTCAGAACTGTCAGTTTGCTATAGTCTTGTGAGTCTCATGGATGCAAGCCTCACTGGCTTTCGAAGCTAGATGTTTTGGTTGCCTGTCTCCTTGGTGATAATCTTAAAGGTTGCGGTGCCAGATGTCAGATTCAAATCCTTTGCACCTTAGGCAGAAGCTGGGAGTTGTCAGTTTCCTCCTGGTTGTGTTCCGGAGGTGGCATTTATAGCAAGATTACCTCAGCTTCTCCTACATGTTTCAGTGTTATTTTTTCATTCCCATGATATTAAGAGAAGGTGGCTCAGCTAATTTCTGGATTTTTTTTCAGAGGGAATTGTTCTGTATGTAGCTGTAGATTTGATGTGTTTGTGGAAAGAAGTGATTTCAGGAGCCTCCTACATTGTTATCTTGACCTGGAACCATCCTTGTAGATTATTATTAGTTGAAGTCCACAGTTTACATTAGCATTCACGTTTTGTCTAGGATATTCTGAATTTTGACAAGGGTATAATGACATGTATCTACCTTTATAATGTAATACAGAATAATTTCACTGTTATAAAAATCATTTGTGCTCTCTTTATCTTTTTAGTATCTCCATAGTTTTGCTTTTTCTATAATGTCATATGGAACCATGTAGCCTTTCAGATTATCTCCTGTCACTTAGCAATATGCTTTTACAGTCATTCCTTTTTTTTTTTTTTTGGCTTGATATCTTGTTTCTTTAAAGAAAGAATTTTTTACAAAAGACTATTAAACATTTTTTTAAATGTAGAGCCCGATGTGGAGTCCAAACCCACAAACTGTGAGATCATGCCCTGATCCAAAATCAAGAGTCGGACGCTTAACCGACTGAGCCACCCAGGTGCTCCCAAAGGACCTAAAAAGACTATTTTTTAGAGTAGCTTTAGGTTTGCAGCAAAATTGAGCAGAAGGTACAGATATTTCCCGTATGTCCCTTGTCCCCACACATGCACAGCCTTCCCCACTGTCATTTGTTTTTATTGCTGAATAATATTCCATTAACTGGACGTACCACAGTTTGTTCATCATCTGTCAAAAGACATCTCGCTGCTTCCAAGTTTTGGCAGTTATGAATAAAGCCACTGTAAACATTCATGTGCAGGTTTTTGTGTGGATGTAATTTTCTAACTTATTTTGCTAAATACCAAGGATTGCAGTTTCTGGATTCTGTGTTAAGGGTATGTGTAGTTTTATTAGGAACTGCTAAACTGCCTTTCAAAATGGTGTAGCATTTGCATTCCCACTAGCAATTAGTAGGATTTATGAAGCTCTACATTTTAGTTGACATTTGGTATTGTCAGTGTCTTTGGTTTTAGTCATTCTAATAGGCGTATAGTGCTATCTCATTTTAACTTGCAGTTCTCTGATAACATATTTTCTTAAGCTTCTTTATATATATGTGTGTGTGTGTGTGTATGTCTTCTTTGGTGAGGTGTGTCTTAATATCTTTGGCTCTTTTTAAAATTGGGTTGTTTTCTTATTTTGGAGTCTCATGATTTGTATATTTTGGATACCAGTCTTTTATCAGATATGTGTTTTGTAAAGATTTTTTTCCCTAGTCTTTGTGTTATTTTTTCATTCTTTTAATCATCTTTAAAAGTACTAATTTTAGTGAGGTCCAGATTATCAGTTTTTTTCTTCATTGATAATGCTTTAGTTATTATACCTAAGAAGTTTGCCTAACTCAGGATCACTTACATTCTCTCCAATGTTACCATTTAGAAGTTTCATAGTTTTGACTTTTATCTTTAGATTGCTGATCCATTTTGCATTAATTTTTGTTAAATATGTAAGATTTATGTCTCAATTTTTTCATACATGTATATCAGCACTATTTGCTGAAAATACTAGCCTTTCTCTATTGAACTGCCATTGTTCCTTTGCCATAGATCAGTTGGTTACATTGTATGGATCTATTTCTCATCTATTTTGTTCTATTGATCTATTTGTCTGTTCTTTTGTCAATGCCATTCTGTCTTGGTTACTGTAGCTTTATGGTAAGTCTTGAACTTGAGAGTATAAGTTTTCTGAGTTTTTCTTCAGTATTGTGCTGGCTATTCTAGGTCTTTGGCTTTCTATTTAAAATTAGAATAGCTTTGTCAATATCCACCAAATAACTTGCTGGGATATTGATTAGTGTTGACTTTATAGATCAAGTTGGGAAGACAGCATTGCAATATTGGGTCTACCTATCCATGTACATGAAATATTTCTCTATTAGGTCTTCAGGACCCTTTAACACAGTTTTGTGGTTTCTGTCATACAGGTTTTATAAGTATTTTATTAGATTTGTTTATAAGTATTTACTTTTTTCTTTGCTAATATAGATAGTATTGCTTTTAATTTCAAATTCCAATGTTAATTACTTTTTAAATCTATTTATTTTTTAATTTTTTTAAATGTTTTTNATTGAACCCACAAATTGTGAGATAATGACCTGACCCAAAGTCGGACGCTTAACCAACTGAGTCACCCAGGCATCCCTAATTACTTTTTAGAGAACAAAGTTATTTTGTTTCTTGCACCATTACTATAATGACTTCTCATTAAAGAAGTTTTGTTTGTTTGCTTGTTTTTGTTTTAATTTTTTTGCAGTTTTCTTTCTTTCTTTCTCTTCCTTCCTTCCTTCCTTCCTTTTCTTTATTTTATTACTATTTTAAAAATTTACATCCAAGTTAATTAACATAGTGCAACAATGATTTCAGGAGTAGATTCCTTAATGCCCCTTAACCATTTATCCTATCCTCCCTCACACAACTCCTCCAGTAACCCTCTGTTTATTCTTCATATTTATGAGTCTCATATGTTTTGTCCCCCTCCCTGTTTTTGTATTATTTTTGCTTCCCTTCCCTTATGTTATTCTGTTTTGTATTTTAAAGTCTTCTTATGAGTGAAGTCATTTGATATTTGTCTTTCTCTGACTGACTAATTTTGCCTAGCATGATATCCTCTAGTTCCATCCACATAGTTGCAAATGGTAAGGTTTCATTCTTTTTGATTGCTGACTAATACTCCATTGTATGTATATATACCACATCTTCTTTATCCATTCATCCATCGATGGACATTTGGGCTCTTTCCATACGTTGGTGCAATTTTCTACATAGACAATTATGTCATCTTAAATAAAAGTTTTATTTCTCTCCCCAATCTCTCTACTTTTTTTCCCTTTCCTTTTCTTACAACATTGCCTAGGACTTCTTGTGTGAGGCTAAATAGTAGTGTTGACAGGGTACATCCTTGCTTTGTGTTTGATCCTAGTGTGGAAGCATCTGGTTTCTCAGCCATAAGTATATTTTCTGTAAGTTTATTGCAATTTTCTTTATTAGACTGAGAACATTCCCCTCTATTCCCACTTTGCTGAGAATTTTCTTTTTTCTTTTTTTAAATTTTATTTGAGAGAGAGAGAGAAGGGAAGTGGAGAAGAGGAGCAGAGGGAGAGAGACCAAGAGAGAGAATCTCAAGCAGGCTCAGCACAGAGCCTGATGTGGGGCTTGATCCCATGACCCTAGCGCCATGACCTGTGCCAAAATCAAGAGATGGACACTCAACCAAGTGAGCCATCCAGCTGCCCTGAGAGTTTCATTAAAAAATGGTAAATGGTGTTTGGAATTTGACAGATGCTTTTTTCTGCATCTTTTGACATGATCATTGGCTCTTTCTTATTTAGCTTGTTGACATTAATGGATTTTCCAGTGTTTAACCAGTATTGTATATTTGAAATAAATCTCACTTGTTCATCATCTATAATTTTTTAAGCTTATTTATTTATTTTGAGAGAAAGAGAAAGAGAGAGAGAGAGAACAAGAGCAGGGGAGGAGCAGAGGGGGGGGGTGGACAGAGGATCCAAAGCAAGCTCTATGCCGATAGCAGAGAGCCCAGTGTGGAGCTCGAACTCAGAAGCCATGAGATCATGACCCAAACCAAAGTCAGATGCTTAACCAACTGAGCCACCCAGGTGCCCTTATGTATAATTCTCTTTATACATTGTTGAATTTGATTCTTTTGAGATTTTTACATCTGTTTGTAAGAGGGATTGTGTAGCGTCACTCTCTTATAATGTATTTTTCTGATTTTGGCATTGAGGTAATGCTGTCCTCAGAATGACCTTCGAAGTGTTCCTCTGCTTTTGTTTTTTGCAAGAAATTGTTAAGAATTTGTATAAATGGTTTCCTTATATATTTGGTAGAATTCACCAGTGAACCAATCTGGGCCCAGTGCTTTCTGTTTTTGAAGGTATTAAATATTGATTCAATTTCTTTAACAGATATTAAACAGTTCAGATTATGCATTTCTTATTGTGCAAGTTTTGGTAAATTGTATTTTTAAAGATACGGGCCCATTTTATCTAGTTTATCAAATATGTGGGAGTAGAGTTGTGTCTAGCATTTCTTTATCATTTTTTATATAGTGTCCATGGGATTAGTAATGATCACCTTTCCTTCATTTCTGATATTAGTAATTAGAGCTTATCTTTTTATCTTAGTTAACCTGGGTAGAAGTTTGTTAATTTTATTCATTTTTAAAGAAGCAACTTGAAGTTTTATTAATTTTCTCTATTGATTTCTTGTTTTTGATTTTATTGATTTATGCCCTATTTTTTTTTTTAACAGTTTCATCTCCTTACTTTTAAATTAATTTGTCTTCATTTTTTAGTTTCCAAAGCTGGAAGTTTAGATTATTGATTTTAGAATTGTCTCTTTTTTTTAGCAGATGCATTCAGTGCTTTAAGTTCCCCTCTCAGCATATGATCTTGAGAAGAATGTGTATTCTTCTGTTTTTAGATGAAGTGTTCTATAAATGTTAATGGGATACAGTTGATTAATGGTGTTTTTCAGCTTAACTCTGTGCTTATTGATTTTCTGTCTGCTGGATCTGTTTCTGAATGAGGGGAATTGAAGCTATAATTGTTGATTCTTTTATTTGTCCTTATATTTCTATCGGTTTTGCCTTATGTATTTTGGTGCTCTGTTGTTGAGTATATATACATTAAAGATGGTTATATCTTCTTGGAGAATTGACCCTTTTTTATCATTATGTGGTATTTCTTTTTATCCCTATATCTCCCAAATTTGGTATTTTACTTTCTCTGAAGTTTGTTGAGTCTGAAATTAGTATTTGTACTCTAGCTTTCTTTTGATCTCTGTTAGAATGGTATATCTTTATTCCTTTGCTTTTCATCTACTTATGTCTTTATATTTAAGGTGAGTGTATTGTGCACAATGTATAGTCGGGTCTTTTTCTTTTTTTTTTTTTTTTGGATTGATCTTTGAATATTTAACCACCTTTCTGTCCTGGTATAAACCCTAATTGTATGTATTGCATTATACTTTTTATGTATTGCTTGTTTTGATCTATTGATTTTGTTGTTGTTGTTAAGTGTTTTAGTCTATGCTTATTACAGATATTGGTCTTGAGTTTTCTCTTCTTGTACTGCCACTCTATGGACTTAGTTATCAGTGTAATTGCTTGCCTTATAGAATGAATTGGGAATTGTTCCCTTCTCTTCTAGTTGATAGAATAGAGTGTTTAGAATTCATTTTATTTCTTACTTAAATGTTTGTATGAATTGCTAGGAAAACTCTCAGCATCTACAGGAGCTAAGAGTTAGTGGGAGGGAGGGTGGCAGCTATGTTTATAAAGGATAGCAGAAAGGATGTATGTAACACAGCTGTTCTATATCTTGACTTTGGTCGCAGTCACAGAGGTGTGCACATATAAAATTGCACTGAACTAAATATGCATGCACACACAAATGTGTGTGAAATCTGGGGTGCCTGGGTGACTCAGTCAATTAAGTGCCCAACTGTTGATTTTGGCTTGGGTCATGGTCTCATGATTTGTTGGATTGAGCCCTGCATTGGGCTCTCCTGCTGGCATGGAGCCTGCCTGGTACTCTCACTCTTCCCCTCTCTCTCTGCCCCCAATCCATTCATTCATACTCTCTCAAAGTAAATAAATAAACAATTTAAAAAATATTAAAAAAATAAAAGATGAAATCTTGATAAGGTCAAGATTGTATCAATGTTAATTTCCTGGTTATATATTTTTCTGTAGTTATGCAAGGTGTTTGGGGAAAACATTGGGGAAAGTGGTTGAAGAATTTACAGAATTCCCCAGACATTATCCCATAATTCATCCAGTGGTTCAGTAGTTATTGGTTAGCAAATAGTTTCAGCTCATGGTTTTTGTTAAGTGTTTTCAGTGTTGGCATTACGTGTTTCTTACTTTGGAAACTGGGTAAAGGATCAATAGATTTGAAATTCTGATTTAAAGTTACATGAGCATTCATGAGAAGGGAAGGAAAAATAAGCTAAAAACAGTCAGAAAGGCAAACCATAGTCCTGAAACCAGTACTACACTATATGTTAACTAATTTTAATTTAAATAAATAAATTTTAAAAATCTGTTGGGGTGCCTGGATGGCTCAGTTGGTTAAGCCCCTGACTCTTGATTATGGGTCAGGTCATGATCTCATGGTTCATGAGTTTGAGTCCTGCATGCAGCTCTGTACTGCATCCAAACTCTGTATGGAGCCTGTTTGGGATTCTCTGTCTCCCTCTCTCTCTGCTCCTCTCTTACACTATCAAAATAAATAAACTTAAAAAATCTATTAAAAAAAGTTAAATTCAGACTAATAATCTCAATTGATTAGAAAGTCATCATACATTTTTATTACAATAAGCTGTGACAGTGGTAAGTAGTTGTGAACAAAGTCAGTATTTTCCTCAGGATACAACTTTATTTCCTTTTTAGTATCTATGAAAGCACTCAGTTGAGGTTGTGAACCCCACACCACGAAGAATGCATATAGAGTTGATTTTGTTCAAGAAAATTTTTAGTCAGGATATTATGGAGTTTTTATTTTAATTAGCATAATATTTTATTTTGGCATTTTTGTCAGAAGGAAAGCCTCAAAAGTAGGTAACTGAATGCTTTGATCTTGTTTGTAAACAAAGTCTTTTATTTTTCCAAAAGCTTTTTTCATATTTAAACATACCATGTTAACTTTCCTAGTGTGGTCAGGTAGCTTTCAGAATATTTATGTGAATAAATTCCCATTCATAATCAATTTGTAGGAGAATTCTTTGTTATCTATCTGATTTTTATTTTTCAGAGCTAGTGTATAATAGTTTCACAGACTAAAAAAACCAAATCATAATTGTGAAAAATACAAATTATTAACTGAGTCTGTAATTCTTACCTAATTTTTAAGAAGAAAATATATAAATATTTTAGTGTGACAATATCTGTAAGAAACAATTGATCAAAGTCTAAGTGAATTTTGTTTTCGTTTGATAATATTTCCAGATATACTTCAGGTTATCCTTGGATATGATAGGTTTCAAGAATTTGGAGTTAATGACATTTTAATCAATTTCCCTCCTATTAAAGCTATCTCCAGGTTGTCTCCATGAGTTCATCTTATTTTGGTCATAATTTAAAACTTATTATTATTTTTTGCCCCTTTTTGGTGGGAGTAATGGTTTTTCCCCCCTGTATAGAATATGAGGCTCAAAGCCTAAAACTTTTCATCATTTTGCACAGAGGCAAGCCTTATTACAATATGATTAGTGTAGTACAAAAAATTCAGTGACATAAAATGTGAAGGTTGCATCTTACTGTGAGATTAGTGGAACAATTGCAAGTACCTAATTGGCCAGTAGTTTTAAGAGTCGAAGCCCTTGAGCCAAATCATTCCCAGTCCTGATTGTAGTTTTGATGTAAACAGATAATATAATTCATTGTGAGAAGTGTTATCAATAATAGAGATATATAAAACTTATAATGGTATTGTAGAAGAGATTGATTCACTCTGCTAGAGCGTGAGGAAGGTTTCTTGATGGTACTAGAATGGGGCTTAATGGACAAAGAGGATTAGGGACGGCAAAGCATATTCTAGTAAAAGGAAACAGATGTTGAAGGATGAAACTGCATGGCTTTTTGAGGGAATTACAGGTAGTTTAGTTTGGTCAGAATAGAAGATGCATGGGAAACAGAAGTGAGAAATGAAAACACAATTCCCCNATTTTTTAAAGATTTAACTTTCATGATGGAGTAGATGTTAGATTGGGGGGGGTAAGAGACCATTGACAGGGAATCTCATTAGGTTAACATTGTAAGAGTCCAGGTCACAAATAAGAGGCAGAACTAAGACAGTGGTAATGAAAATGGAGAGAAGATTTGGTTTTCATCTTGTTATATTGATACATTTTCATTTTGTAGAGGAATGAGATTGACAGATATTTGTTTAGGTTGATATCTTGATTGGGGATTTCTGAGAATTTGTATAATTTAGAATTAAAGCATCGGAAGAAACGTCGGCTTTTATGGGAATCAGACTTGGGTTCACTGGTCAAACCTCACTTTCCTTTGATTAAAGTTATGTTTTATTCCATGCAGGAGATAACATAATGAGATAACATAATAGTTGGAAAATTAAAAAGTGTGTTTATTGAGGGCTGTCATTGTTCAAGACAGTGTTTTGTTTTTCATTACTTAAAATATTTTTTCTTTTGTTAAGTGACTTCTTTTGTTTGTACAAGTGAAAATGAATTGATTTACCTTTTTAATTAATTTTTTAGTTTTTATTTAAATTATGGTTAGTTAACATATAGTGTAATACTGGTTTTAGGAATAGAATTTTGTGTTTCATAACAGATAACACCCAGTGCTCATCATATGTGCCCTTCCTTTTTTTAATTTTTAAAAATGTTTACTTATTTTTGAGAGAGAGGGAGAGAGCGAGTGAGAGTGCATAAGCAGGGGAGGGGCAGAGAGAAAGGGGGACACAGCATCTGAAGCAGGCTCCAGGCTCTGAGCTGTCAGCACACAGCCCAATGCAGGGCTCTAAAACACAAACCGTGAAATCATGACCTGAGCTGAAGTTGGATGCTCAACTGACTGAGCCACCCAGGTACCCCTCATGTGCCCATCTTAACACATATCACCCATTTAGCCCATGCCCTGCCTACTTTCCTTCCAGAAATGCTGTTTGTCCTCTGTAGTTAAGAGTCTCCTATGGTTTCTCTGCCTGCTTCTCTCTTTTTTTTTTTTTTTTTTTACCGCTTCCTCTGTACTGATCTATTTTGTTTCTTAAATTCCACATATATGTGAAAAGATACGGCATTTGCCTTTTGCTGACTTATTTCACTTAGCATAATATACTCTAGCTCCATCCACATCATAGCAAATGGCAAGATTTCATTCCTTTCTATGGCAGAATAATATTCCATTGTGTGTGTGTGTGTGTACACAAATGTACACACACACATATATATACATAACACACATGCACACACACACATGTATATATACACATACACATACATACACACCACATCTTCTTTATTCAGTCATCAGGTGATAGACATTTGGGCTCTTTCCATAGTTTGGCCATTGTTGATAGTGCCGCTGTAAACATTGGGGTGCATGTTCTCCTTCAAATTGGTATTTTTGTGTCAGTTGGGTAAATACCTAGTAGTGCAATTGCTGGGTCATAGAGTAGTTCTATTTTTAACTTTGAGGAAACTCCATGCTGTTTTCCAGAGTGGATGCACCAGTTTACATTCCCATCAACAGTGTAAGAGATTCCCTTTTCTGTGCATCCTTGCCAACATCTGTTGTTTCCTGTATTGCTAATTTTAGCCATTCTGACAGGTGTGAGGTAGTATCTCATTGTGGTTTTGGTTTGTATTTCACTGATGATGAATGATGTTGAGCATATTTTCACATGTCTGTTACTCATCTGGAAGTCTTCCTTAGAAAAATGTCTATTCATGTTGTCTCCCCCTTAAAAATTTTTTTTTTACATTTATTTATTTTTGAGAGACGGAGTGAGACCGAGTGTGAGCGGAGCAGGGGCAGAGAGAGAAGAAGAAACAGAATTTGAAGCAGACTCCAGGCTCTGAGCAGTACTGAGCTTAACATGGGGCTCGAACCCATGAACCATGAGATCATGACCTGAGCTGAAGTTGGATGTTTAACTGACTGAGCCACCCAGGCACCCCCTTCTCTCCCTTTCTTCCCTGGATTATTTATTTTTTGGGTGTTGAGTTTGATAAGTTCTTTATAGATTTTGGATACTAACCGTTTATCTGATATGTCATTTGCAAATATCTTCTCCAATTCTATAGGTTGCCTTTTAGTTTTGTTATATTTCTTTCATTGTGCAGAAGCTTTTTATCTTGATGAAGTCCCAATAGTCCATTTTTGCTTTCATTTTCCTTGCCTCTGGCAACGTGTCTAGTAAGAAGTTGCTATAACTGATGTCAAAGAGGTTGCTACATGTGTTCTACAGGATTTTGATGGTTTCCTGTCTAGCATTCAGGTCTTTCATCCATTTTGAATTTATTTATTATTATTATTTTTAATGTTTATTTATTTTTGACAGAGAAAGAGAGCGAGAGAGAGACAGACAGACAGATAGATAGACCGACTGAGCAGGGGAGAGGCAGAGAGACAGGAGGGCAGAGAGAGAGGGAGACAGAGGATCCAAAGCAGGCTTTGTGCTGATAGCAGAGAGCCTAATGAGGGGCTCAAACTCACAAACTGTGAAATCATGACCTGAGCTGAGCTTGGACACTGGACAAACTGAGCCACCCAGGCACCCCTTGAATTTATTTTTGTGTGTAGTGTAAGAAAGTGGTTTAGTTTCATTCTGCATGTTGCTGTCCAGTGTTCCCAGCAACATTTGTTGAAGAGTCTGGCTTTTTTCCATTGTATATTCTTTCCTGTTTTGTCGAAACATTGTTTCTTATCTTTTAAAAATTTATTTTAAATTGTGGAAAAATAACAAAATTTATCATTTTAACCATTTTTTAAAAGTTTATTTATTTTGAGAGAGAAAGACAGACAGCACCAGTGGTGGAGGGGCAGTGAGAGAGAGAGAGAGAGAGAGAAGGAGAGAGAGAATCCCAATCAGGCTCCATGTTGTCAGTGCAGAGCCTGACGTGGGGCTCAAACTCATGAACTGTGAGACTATGACCTGAGCCGAAATTAAGAATTGGATGCTTAACTGACTGAGCCACCCTGGTGTCCCATTTTAACCACATTTCTTTTCTATTCATTCATTCATTCATTCATTCATTCATTCATGAGAGCATGCAAGTGAGTGAGGGGCAGAGAGAGAGGGAGAGAGACTCCCATCAGGTGCAGAGAGAGAGGGAGAGAGTGTGGAGACTGGAGCGGGACTCGAACTCACCTGATGCAGGGTTGAGCGCACAAACTGTGAGATCATGACTCCAGTTGAAGTTAGATGCTTAACCAACTGAGCCACCCAGGCGCCCCCATCTCCCATTTTAACCCTTCTTAAGCGTACGATTCAGTAGCATGTAGTATATTCACATTGTTATGCAACCATTACCACCATTCATTTCCAGAACTCTTTGTATCTTGCAAAAATAAAGCACTCTACCTATTAAATGATGCTTCTCTATTTCCCCCTCTCCCTGCCCATGGCAACCACCGTTCTACTTTCTATCTTCATGAATTTGACTACTTTAAATACTTCATATAACTTGGATCATACAGAATATGTTGTTTTGTTACTGACTTATTTCACTTAGCATAATGTCATTGTGTGGGGGAAAAAACCTAGTCTTCCTCCCATGTTTCTCCTTTACTTTTACACTACTATCATATTTACAATACTTTTTTTTTNGGAGCATCTAGAGTGCTCTGATTTGCCACTCTGACTGGTGTGAGGTGGTATCTCAGTGTGGTTTTGATTTGTATTTCCCTGATGAGGAGGGATGCTGAGCATTGTTTCATGTGTCTGTTGGCCATCTGGATGTCCTCTTTGGAGAAGTGTCTGTTCATATCTTCTGCCCATTTCTTCACTGGGTTGTTTGTGTTTCGGGCGTGTAGTTTGATGAGTTCCTTATATATTCTGGATATTAACCCTTTATCTGATATGTCATTTGCAACTATCTTTTCCCATTCCGTTGGTTGCCTATTAATTTTCTGGGTTGTTTCCTTGGCTGTGCAGAAGCTACAATACTTTTGATACCAAATGTATGTGGGTTTCCCCCACCCAGCAATCCTCTGTGACACCGACTGTGTATCCTACAATATAATTCTATTCTGACACTACTTGGAAATAGTGTCAGATCCCACAAGTTAAGAGCTCAGTCACATAAGACTGCTCCCATACCACTTCAGATGCCAGTCACAAGCCAGTCACCTGTGCTTGTGATGAGCTGGTTATAAATCTGAGGTTCCACAGCTCCCCCCACCCCACCACAGGTTCAATTAATTTATGCTAGAGCTGCTAAGAGAACCTAGGGAAACACTTAAATTTATCAGTTTATTAAAGGATCATCAAACAGCCAGATGAAGAGCTACAAAGGGTGAGGCCTGGGAGGGTCTCCAATGCAGAAGCTTCTGTCCTTCTGTCCTTGTGGACTTCGGGTATGTGGTATGTGGTATGTGAATGTGAATGTGTTCGCCAACCTGAAAGTGTTCTGAACTCCATACTGTTGGGATTTTTATGGAAGTTTCCTCAGGTAGTTATAAGTTATTAAGTCTATTTTCAGCCCTTTTCCCTTCTCTAGAGAATAGAGGGTAGAGCTGAAAATTCCATGCTTCTAATTATGGCTTAGTCTTTCTGGTGACCAGCTCTCATCCAAGAGCCTTCAGGAACCCATCCAGAGTCTCCTCATGAGTACAAAAACACTCCTATCACTCAGGAAATTACAAGGATTTCAGGAGCACTGTGTTAGGAATTGGGATCATAGACCAAATAATATAACAAAAGATGCTCCTATCACCCAGGAAATTACAAGGGTTTCAGGAACTTTATGCCAGGAACTGGAGGTAGAAACCAATATATATATATGTTTTTTGTTCTCTCACAATCATTGAGAGCCATTCATGTTACAGCATGTGTCAGTTTCTTTTTTAAGACTGAACAACATTTCATTGTATATACTTCATTTTGTTTATCCATTCACTGATTGATGGGACATTTGAATGTGGTCTTTTAGCTGTTGTAAACAATGGTGCTATAAACACAGGTGTACAAATCTTTAAGGAAAACTTATTTTTTTAATTTTAAATAAGTTTATTTACTTATTTTGAGAGAGACAGAGACAGCATGAGTAGGGGAGAGGCAAAGAGAGAGAGGGAGAGAGAGAATCCCAAGCAGGCTCCATGCTGCCAGCTTGGAGCCTGATGCGGGTCTCGAACTCATGAAACCGCGAGATCATGACCTGAGCTGAAACCAAGAGTTGGTCACTTAATCGACTGAGCCACCCAGGCACCCCAGGAAAACAATGTTTTAAACTTACTACGTATATAGTCATCTTTATATCCTTGTGAGATAGCTATTATTACTTCCATTTTTTCAGGTAAGGTATCATGAAAGAAGATAAATAATTTGTCTGGACTGATACTGTTTTGTATGAAATAATTTTAACTATTGTATCTAGTTAGATTAAATATAAACCCTGTTAGTAAGATGTCTGACTCTTTCCTAAAATTTTCCATGCAGCAATTCATTGGAAACAGTTGTAATCCCTTTCAATGATTATAAATACAGTTACTTCCAAGTCACAGACCCTATTTAACTTGTCGTATAATAATTTTTCTTATTTTCTTTAAACTCAAAAATTTTATAATTATGAAAGCTTTAGAATCTCAAAATGTTGATTTCCTGACTTACCTGGGATTTTTAAATATCTTTCTTCCTTTTTTTTTTTTTTTTTTGATAGACTTTGATTTCTACACTAGCAAAAGAGCCAGGTGGTGTAGGTTGCACTTGTTTTCCTCTGTGAATTTACTATGAATTTGGCTGTTTATCTTGAATTTCTAAATAAAAACAAATTTAAGTGCTTCTTAATTATCATATTGTTATACTCAGTATTAATTTGTATTTCTCCCCCCCCTCCCCACAGTGGCAAAGAAGCCTAAGAAATAAGGTCCTCTCTCTAGACCATAAAAGTAGAAAAAGTGTTCGTGGGCCTCCTGTCACCTCTAAGTCATCACCAGAAAGGTAAGATACATGTGTGTAGGACATAGGATGGGCTTACATTGTGTATAAATAGTGTGACTGAACATGGTGATTCATTTAGCTTCTTTGGATCTCAGATACATAATTTTGAAAAACAAAGACTAAATTCAGTGGCCTGTAAGCTTCCTTTCAAGTGTGAACTCTATGATTCTAAGTCAACTCTCTCTTTGTGTATTTGGAACATCTTGATTAACTTTAGCTGATAAAATAAAAGTTACATATAGACTTGATTATAATGCTTGATTCATCATTTGTGGTCTGCAGTGAAAAAGATGCTGAAATTAGCACTTAGTGTTAATAAATTACTGTTATACTAGAATTAAATATCTGGGAGATTCAAATATGTAATTATCAGAAGGAATTTAGAGCATTTCAGGATTGGACATCTGTAAATGATTAAAAAGTTTTTATTATACAAAAGAGTATTGAATTGTCTTTTTTGGAATAGCGAATGAATAAAAAAATGAGACTAGCAAAGTAAAAGTTATATATATGGGAGATCACACAAATTAGAAGACTAATTGAAGTTCTTAAATTTATGTCAGAGCACATTGTAAGGTACGTAGTCTTATTCTCCCTTTTCAAGTAAATTGTCTTTAGGAAATGAAAAACATATTGGTATTCCATATCCTTACCAACACTTCATTCCCTTCCTTCCTTCCTTCTTTCCTCCCTCCCTCCCTGCCTTCCTTCCTTCCATCCATCCTTCCTTCCTTCTTTCCTTCCTTCATTCTGTAGATGTCCATGTGGGTATAAATCTGTGTCTCATTGTGGTTTTGATATGCATTTCTTAGTGAAGTTTGTCTTTTTATGTGTTTGTTGGTGACTTTTATATCTTCTTTGGAGAAATGTCTACTTGGATTTTTGCCATTTTAAAATTGTGTTATGTTTCTGTTGAGTTGTAAGACTTTATATATTCTGTATACAATTCTTTATCAGATACATGATTTGCAAATATGTACTCCTGTTCAGCTTTTCACTGTTTTGATGTTGTCTTTTGAAGCACAGAGATTTTTTTCATTTTGATGAAGTCCCATTTATCTACTTTTCTTTTGTGAGAGTGATTTTTTTGTTGTCATATCTAGACTATTGACTAGTCTCAGGTTAGAATGACTTATTCTTGAGTTTTTTTCTAGAAACTTTTAAGGTTCTAGCTATTAGATTTAGGTTTTTATTCAAAATTAATTTTTGGATATGATATGAAATAGGCATCCAAATTTATATTTTTGTTTTGTGAATATGCAATTGTCTTAGCACCATTGGTTGAAGAGGTACCAATGTTTTGGTGTACCTTTATTGGAAATCAATTGCCTGTAAATATAAGAGTTTATTTCTGGATTTGGAATTTTATTCCATTGATCTATATGTCTGTCTTATGCCAGTACCAGTTTGCATTAAGTTTTGAAA
Organism: Crocuta crocuta; assembly: GCF_008692635.1. Classification (NCBI taxonomy): domain Eukaryota; kingdom Metazoa; phylum Chordata; class Mammalia; order Carnivora; family Hyaenidae; genus Crocuta; species Crocuta crocuta. The sequence continues at coordinate 1,873,785 of NW_027531917.1, forward strand.
TTGGCAAACGACAGTTTTCCAACTTCATTATATTTTTCAAGATTGTTTCAGTTGTTCTAGATTCATTGCATTTCCATTTGAATTTTGAATCAGTTAAAGTTTTGTTAATTTTAACAAAAAAGCCAGTAAGGATTTTGATAGAGGACGTGTTAAATCTGTAGACTAATTTGGGGGGAGTTTGGCCATCTTTTTTTCTTTAATTTAAAAAAAAAATTAAAATTCTTAAAAAATTCATTTCTGAGAGAAAGAGAGAGACAGCGTGAGCAGGGAAGGGTCAGAGAGAGAGGGAGACACAGAATCTGAAACAGGCTCCAGGCTCTGAGCTAGCTGTCAGCACAGAGCTGGATGTGGGGCTTGAACCCACAAACTGTGAGATCATGACCTGAGCCGAAGTCGGACGCTTAACCCACTGAGCCACCCAGGCGCCCCTGGCCATCTTTATATTAATTCTTCTGATTCATGAACATGAGATATTTTTCCATTTAGATCCTTTTAAATTTCTTTCTGCAACTTTTGGTAATTTATTTTCTTCTTTTTGATGCTATTGTGAGTGGAATTGTTTTCTTAATTTTATTTTCAGACTGTTCATTGTTAGTGTACAGGAATTCACTAGATTTATGTATGTGAACTTTATATGCTTGTTTAAGGCTTCCTAGATCTAGAAGTTTTTCATAGATTGCTTAGAGTTTTATACATAAAGACAGTTTTACTTTTTTATTTCCAACTGGATGCCTTTAATTTTTTTTCTTTGCTTAATTGTCCTGTGTAGAATATCTAGAGTGATGTAGAATAGAAGTGGTGAGAATGAGCATTTTTGCTTTGTCCCCACTCTCAGAGGGAAAGCATTTGGTAATTTTAACAGTAAGTATCATGTTAGCTAGGTTTTCATAGATGCTTTGGTATGGTTCGAATGTTTGTCTCCTCTCAAAATGTTTATGTTGCCATCCTAATGCCCAGTGTGATGGCGTTTGGAGGTGGGGCCCTTCAGAGGTTAAGTCATGAGGGTGGAGCACTCATAAATTGGATTTCTGCCTATATAAAAGAGACCTCACAGAGCTTCCTAGTTTCTTCCACCTCTTGAGGATCCAGTGAGAGCTTAGCAGTATGTAGTCCAGAAGGGGGCCTTCACCAGGGCCTGACCATGCTGTCTGGCACCCTGATCTTAGACTTCCCAACCTCCAGAACATGAGAAATGAATGTCTGTTGTTGATAAGCCACCCACTTTATGGTATTTTGTTATAGTAACCCAAATAGACTAAAGTATGCTCTTTTTCATCAGTAGGAAATTCCTTTCTATTCCTTATTTGTTGAAGGCTTTTTATCATGAATGTGTGTCAGGTTTTGTCAAATACCCTTTCTGCATTTATATCATGTAATGGGTGTCCTTTAATTAATGTGTTACGTAAATTGATTTTTAGATCTTAGGTCAAATTTGCATTCTTGAGATAAATCACACATGATCCTGATTTATGATCCCATTTATATGTTGCCAGATTCAGTTTGCTAGGATTTTGTTGACGGTATTTTCACTTGTATTGAGAAGATAAATTCGTCAGAGGCAGTGGCTCAGTTGGTTAAGTGTCTGACTCTTGATTTTGGCTCAGGTCATGATCTCACTATTTGTGAGATTGAGCGCTGCTGTGCGAGGTTCTGTGCTGACAGCGAGGAGCCTACTCGGGATTCTCTCTCTCCCTCTCTCTTTCTGTCCTTCCCCCCACTCACATTCTCTTACTTTCAAAATAAATAAACTTAAAAAGCAAGAGAAATTCATCTGCTGTTTTCTTACTTTGTCTTGTGTGGGGTTTGGAATCAGACTAACACTGGCCATGTAGAATGAGTTGGAAAGTGTTCTTTCTTCCTTTGTTTTCTGGAAGAAATTTTGGAGAATTGATACGAATTTTCTTTCAGTTTATTTTTGTTAAGATTTTACTTTTAAGTAATTTCTGCACCTAACATGAGGTTTGAATTGATGACGATTAAGAGTTGCTCGCTCTACCAACTGAGCCAACCAGGCACCCAGCTTTTCTTTTTTTGTGTGTGTTTGTTTATTTGAGAGAGAGAGAGAGAGAGAGAACACAATCGGAGGAGGGGCAGAGAGAGCAGGAGACACAGAATCTGAAGCAGGCTCCAGGCCCTGCACTGTCAGCACAGAGCTCGACTTGGGCCCGAACCCATGAGCCATGAGATCATGACCTAGCAGAAGTCAGATGCCCCTCCAACTGAGCCACCCAGGACTCCTTGCTTTTTCTAAATCTTAAGGTATATGGTGAGGTTATTAATTTGAGATCTGTCTTCTTTTCTAACATAGCCATTTTACAATTTTAAATTTCATCTGAGCACTGCATTAGCTGCATCTCATAAATTTTGGTGTGTTGGGATGTTTTATTCATTAATCTCAAAAGTGTTTTCTAAATTCTGGTATGATTTTTTTTTTACTCATTTGTGGTGAAAGTGTATATTATTTAATTTCCACATTTTTGAAAACTTCCAAGATTTTATTGAGGAATAATTGATATAACATTATATTAGTTCAGGTGTACAATGTAGTGATTCATTATTTGTGTATATTGAGGAATGATCACCATAATAAGTCTAGTTAACATCTGTCACCATGCATAGTTATACAGTGTTTTCCTTGTGAGGAGAACCTGTAAGATTTACTTTCTTAGCCATTTTCAAATATAGGATACAGTTTTACTAAGTACAGTCACCATGTTGTGTATTATATTTCCATGACTTACCTGCTAATTTTTAATTGAATTCCATTGTGGTTTGAGAACATTCTATATAATTTCCTTTAAAAATTTTTTTTAAGTTTATTTTGAGAGAGAGCGAGAGAGAGAGAGCGAGAGAGTGAGTGCACAAGTGGGGAAGGGGCAGAAAGGAGGGACAGAACCCCAAGCAAACTCTGGACCATCAGTGCAGAGCCTGATGCGGGGCTCAAACTCACAGACAGCAAGATGATGACCTGAGGCAAGATCAAGAGTTAGTGCTTAACTGACTATGCCATTCAGGCATCCCTGTATGACTCCCTTTCTATAAATTTACTGAGTTTTTGGTCTTGCATATGGTCTTGCTTGCAGAATGTCTTGTGTATTTGGGAAGAATGTGTGTTCTGTTCCTATTTGGTGGAGTCTTAGATTGAATTGGATGGTACTGTTCAAGCTCCTGTATTCCTTGTCGATTTTCAGTCTAGTATTTCTGTTATCAAGACTGGTATTTTGAAGTACCTAAATATTATTGTTGAAATGTTAAATTCTCCCTTAGGTTTTATCAGTTTTTGCTTAATGTATTTTGTGGTCCTGTNTATCCTTGTCGATTTTCAGTCTAGTATTTCTGTCTGTTATCAAGACTGGTATTTTGAAGTACCTAAATATTATCGTTGAAATGTTAAATTCTCCCTTAGGTTTTATCAGTTTTTGCTTAATGTATTTTGTGGTCCTGTTGTTAAGTATATGTGTACTTGTAATTGGTATATCTTTCTGATGAATTAGCCCTTTTATCAATGAAATGTCCCTCATTGTCTCTATTTTCGTGTGTTTTAAAGTCTGTTGGGTCTGATATTGATATGACTACTCCATTTGTCTTAAGGTTGCTGTTTGCATGGTATATCTTTTTCCATCCTTTTACTTTGAACCTATTTATTTCTTTGAATCCAAATTCTCTCTTGTTGAGAGCCTTTAGTTGGATCTTGCTCTAGTCTTTTTGGGCTGCCATAATAAAATACCATAGACTGGATGGCTTATAAACAACAAATAATTATATTTTATAATTCTAGTGGCTGGGAAGCCCATTATCATGGTACCAGAAGGTTCAGTTTCTATGAGAGCTTGGTTCCTACAGATGGCCATCTTTTCATTGTGTCCTCAAAGGGTGGAAGGGGCTTCTCTTAAGCCTTCTTTATAAGCACACTAATACCATTTATGAGGGTTCCACTGTCATGATCTATTCACTTCCCAAAGGTCCCCCTCCTAATACCATCATTTTGGGGGTTTAGGATTTCAACATATGAATTAAAAGAAATTTTTTAAAGTGTTTTATTTATTTCTGAGAGAGAGAGAGACAGCATGAGCAGGGGAGGGTCAGAGAGAGAGGGAGATACAGAATCTGAAACAGGCTCCAGGCTCTGAGCTGGCAGTCAGCACAGAGTCCTACATAGGGCTCGAACCCACAAACTGTGAGATCATGACCTGAGCTGAAGTCGGATGCTTAACTGACTGAGCCACCCAGGTGCCCCTATTCTCCAAAATTTCTAATGAGAAATCCTACTATGTCTTTGAACATTCTTGTATGTGACAAATCACTTTTCTTTTGCTGCTTTCAAGTGTGTCTTTCAAAGATTTGATTATAATGTATTTCAGAGTGATAATAAAACAATAGACACTAAAAGTAAATTAAAAATAAAAACAATAATAAAACTTTTATTTATTTGTAAATAAAACATTCATTGAATTATTTTAATTTGAATATGCTCTTTGATTTTTTTGTGTGTCCCTGACTAATATAGTGCCAGGCACAGATATTCTCAGCCATTCCATGGTATAGATATTGTTTATTCAAGGGAAAGTCAGATAACTTCTAAGACTTAGTTGCTGATCTGTGAAATTAGGAGAACAGTCATTAAGGCATCCTTCCAAATTTGCTGATTCTTTCTTCTGCCTGCTCATATCAGCTTTTGAATCCCTCTAGTAAATATTTCATTTTAATTACTGTACGTTCAGCTCCAGAATTTTCTTTTACTTTCCGGTGTTCAATCTCTTGTTGGTATTTCTATTGTTAATAAATTGCTTTCTTGACTTTTCTCAGATCTTCTTACATTCTTTGATCATCTTTAAGACACTTGTTTTAAAATACTTTGTCTAGTAGATCTGACATCAGGTCTTTTAGTGACAATTTGATTGATACTTATTTTTCCTTTGCATGATACTTTCCTGTTTCTTTGTTGCATTATGATTTTTTGTTGAAAATCGGACACTTGAATCTAAAAGTGTGATAACTTTGGAAATCAGATTGTCTCTTTCCCAGCATTTGCTGTTTTTATTTTTTATTTTGTTTATTTACTTTTTGTTGTTGGAGGCTGTCTCTTTGTCAAAGTTCATTATGACATTAAGGTCTTTCCAGGTTTTATTTGAGCCTGTGCCTTTCCCTATGTATATGTGGTAACTTTCTAATTTCATCCTTTTACGCATTCACTTTTGAATGTTTTAGTCTTTAATGTCTGGCTGCCAGATGGGGGAAAAGGGAAGAATGAAGAGATGAAAAAGGGGCATTAGCTTTTTAAATTCCCTGGAAGTTACTTCTCCTAGAAAGGGTGAGGTTTGCAGTGATGGGGGCAGGTGCGACCACCATGATTGGTGGCCTCTTTTTCTGCACCTCTGACATAAGAAGTGGTAATCAGTGATCAGAGCACAAATCCCTATTATTTAAAGGATAAGATTCTTTTTTCTACTCTGGTTCCTACAATGCTGTGAGTGTAAGATGTTCCTGTAACATATGGTCAGCTGTTGCTAAGCGTCTGGGGATTTGGGATGGGTAGCTTTTACTGTACTAAGCACTGAAATTGACCAAATTGACCAAAAATCAATGACATTTTATTGCCCAAGCCTTTCCTCAAAGTTGTAAGCCTTCAGAAATATCCAGATTTCCAAAAACAATTATATCAGACAGATTTTGCTAGTGTAGTTCTGTGGGTTGGGAGAGAGATTCTTGGTGGGTCCTACTCCACCATCTTCCGAGAATCTTTTTTGTATTGCTTTGTAAGAAAGAAGTATTATTTTGAATATTTGTTGAAATGTATGGTGTGCTTACATTAAATTTCAACAATTTTGTGTTTATTTCTTTGTTCTCTTTTCCAAACTTCATCTTTTTCCTACCATCAATAAAAAGTTAGAAGTAAACTTTGCCAGCTAGGGAAAAACTATCTATATTAAAAAGAAGGAGTCAGAAAAATACGACACAAGACTTAATGCAGTTTAGAGACAAAATAAGAAGACAATAACTGTGAAGAAGAACAGGAGTAAAGGAAGAGAGAAAGGTTAGAGCATTTTTTCCCCCTATGTGTTGTCTTATCTTTCCTAAACACTGATATTTCTTTAAAAAACTCTTAGTTTTTCCTTTGCCTGTTATGTAAGTAAAGTGGGATGGGAAATTTAAGACATAACCAAGTAGCCAAAGATCTTCTCCCATTCAGTAGATTGCCTTTTTTGTTTTGTTGATGGTTTTTTTTTTTAATTTTGTTGTAGTCTCAATAATTTATTTTTGCTTTTGTTTTCATTGCCTGAGGAGACATACTCGTAAGTATGCTGCTAAGACTGATATCCAGAAGATTACTGCTTTTGTTTTCTTGCAAGAGTTTTATGGTTTCAGGTTTCAACTGAGTGTGGTGCTATTCAGTTCTGACATTCTACCAGGAGTTAGTATCAGATCCCACAAAGGGCTCATTCCTATAAGAGAGCACTCACTTCATAGGCTAGCTGAAAGTCTCAGGTTGTTACTGGTGTTTCTGACTATCTGGCTATCAATTGAGCATTTCCATGACCCCCTCTTCAGCTTTGCTAATTTGTTAGAATGGCTCACAGAACTTAAGACAACACTTTACTTATATTTATAGGTTTATTATAAAGGATACAACCCGAGAACAGCCTAATAGAAGAGATCTACAGGGCAGGGTATCAGTTAGAGGTGGGGAGCTTTCATGACCTCTGTGGGTGTGTCACCCTGCCTGCACCTTGATGCGTTTACCAGAGGAAAAGACCAAATGTATATTTTCCATTCTTTAACGTTGTATTTTATATTTGAGAGAGACAGAGGGGAAGACAGAGAGAGAGAGAGAGAGACAGAGACACATAGAAAGACCGAGACAGCATGAGCAGGGGAGGAGCAGAGACAGAGACGGAATCCAAAGCAGGGTCCAGGCTCTGAGCTGTCAGCACAGAGCCTGATACAGGGCTCAAACCCATGAGCAGTGAGATCATGACTTGAGCTGAAGTCAGACGCTCAACTGATTGAGCCACACAGATGCCCCAACATCTTCCTTTCTTATGTCATCTCTTAATTTATTATGGTGTTTTTTATTTATATCTATATGTTGTTCTAAGTAAAATAAAAAATTTAAATTATTAGAATTAATGTTATTGTTCGCCTTTATACTGTTCAATTCTTTTTAAATGAAGATATGAGCATAATGGCACAATTACTGAAATTGTACAATTTATATTTCACAGTTTATATATATATACATATTTTGTTCTTACCAGAGCAGTGGAAATACTGCATAAAACTTAGCTTTTATTTTATTTTATTTCCATTTCTTTTTAAAAGTTTTTATTTATTGATTTTTTAATTTACATCCAAGTTAGCATATAGTGCAATAATGATTTCAGTAGTAAATTCCAGTGATTCATCCCCTATATATAACACCCTTTGCTCATCTCAACAAGTGTATTCCTTAATTCCCTTTACCCATTTAGCCTATTCCCTCACCGACAACCCCTCCAGCAACCCTCAGTTTGTTCTCTGTATTTAAGAGTCTCTTATGTTTTGCTCCCCTCCCTGTTTTCATGTATTTTTTTGCTTCCCTTCCCTAATGTTCATTTGTTTTTTTAAATTCTACATATGAGTGAAGTCATATATTTGTCTTTCTCTGGTTCCATCCATGTTGTTGCAAATGGCAAGATTTCATTCTTTTAGATTGCCGAGTAATACTCCATTGTGTGTGTGTGTGTATACATGTGTGTATACATGTGTATATAAACTCATATACACATATAAATTTATATACATACACCACATCTTCTTTATCCATTCATCTGTCGATGGACATTTGGGCTCTTTCCATACTTTGACTATTGTTGATAGCACTGCTATAAAAATCGGGGGGGCATGTGTCCCTTCAAAACAGCACACCTGTATCCCTTGGATAAATACCTAGTAGTGCAGTTGCTGGGTTGTTGGGTAGTTCTATTTCTAACTTTTTGAGGAACCTCCATACTGTTTTTCAGAATGGCTGCACCAGTTTGCATTCCCACCAGCAAGGCAAAAGAGATTCTATTTCTCTGTACCCTCGCCAACATCTCTTGTTGCCTGAGTTGTTAATTTTAGCCATTCTGACTGGGGTGAGATGGTATCTCATTGTGGTTTTAATTTGTATTTTCCTAATGATGAATGATGTTGAGTATTTTTTCATGTAAGCCATATGGATGTCTTCTTTGGAAAAGTGTCTATTCATATCTTTTGCCCATTTCTCCACTGGATTATTTGTTTTTGGGGGGTGTTAAGTTTACTAAGTTGTTTATAGATTTTGGATACTAACCCTTTATCTCATATGTCATTTCTGAATATCTTCTCACATTCTGTTGGTTGCCTTTTAGCTTTGCTGATTGTTTCCTTTGCTATGCAGAAGCCTTTTATCTTGATGAGGTCCCAATAGTTCATTTTTGCTTTTGTTTCCCTTGCCTCTGGAGACATGTCTAGAAAGAAGTTGCTGTGGCAGAAGTCAAAGAGGTTGTTGCCTGCTTTCTTCTCTCAGATTTTGATGCCTTCCTGTCTAGCATTTATATCTTTCATCCATTTTGAGTTTATTTTTGTGTATGGTGTAAGAAAGTGGTCCATGTTCACTTTTATGCATGTTACTGTCCAGTTTTCCCAACACCATTTGCTGAAGAGACTGTTTTTATTCCATTGGATATTCTTTCCTGGCTTTGTCAAATAATAGTTGGCAATACATTTGTGGGTCCATTTCTGGGTTCTGTTCTGTTCCATTGATCTATATGTCTGTTTTTGTGTCAGTACCATACTGTCTTGATGATTACGGCCTTGTAATAATACATCTTGAAGTCCTGAATAGTGATGTCTCCCACTTTGGTTTTCTTTTTCAGGATTGCTTTGGCTATTCAGGGTCTTTTCTGGTTCCGTATAAATTTTAGGATTATTTGTTCTAGCTCTGTGAAAAATGCCGATGTTATTTTCATATGGATTGCATTGAATATGTAGATTGCTTTGGGTACATCCTAAAGTTCGGAATTGTGATGCCTCTAGCTTTGGTTTTCTTTTTCAACCTCACTTAGGTTATTTGGGGCCTTTTCTGGTTTCATACAAATTTTAGGATTGTTTGTTCTAGTTCTCTGAAGAACGCTGGTGTTATTTTGATAGGGGTTGCATTGGATGTGTAGATTGCTTTGGATAGTATTGACATTTTAACAATATTTGTTCTTCCATGAGGATGGTATGTTTTTCCATTTCTTTTTCTCATCTTCAGTTTCTTTCATAAGCTTTCTATAGTTTTTGGTATATAGAGTTTTTCACCTCTTTGGTTAAGTTTATTCCTAAATATTTTATGGTTTTTGGTGCAATTGTAAATGGGATCGATTCTTTGATTTGTCTTTCTGTTGCTTCATTATTGGTGTAAGAGATGCAATTGATTTCTGTGCACTGATTTTATATACTGCAACTTTGCTGATTTCATAGATCAGTTCTAGCAGTTTTTTGGTGGAATCTTTTGGGTTTTCCATATAGAGTGTCATGTCATTTGTGAAGAGTGAGTCTGACTTCCTCTTTGCCAATTTGGATGCCTTTTTTCCCCCTTTGTGTTGTCTTATTGCTGAGGCTAGGACTTCCAATACTATGTTGTATAATAGTGGGGAGAGTGGACATCTCTGTTGTGTTCCTGACCTTAGGGGGAAAGCTCTCAGATTTTCCTTATTGTGGATGATATTAGTGGTGGGTCTTTCATATATGGCTTTTATGATCTAGAGGTATCATTCTATTCTTACCTTCTTGAGGATTTTTCTGAAGAAGGGATGCTGTATTTTGTCAAATGGTTTCTCTGCTTCTATTGAGAGGATCATGTGGTTATTGTCCTTTCTTTTATTGATGTGATGTATCACATTGATTGTTTTGCAGATATTGAACCAGCCCTGCATCCCAGGTAACCAAATCCCACTTGGTTGTGGTGAATCATTCTTTTAATGTATTGTTGGATTTGCTTGGCTAATATCTTTTTGAGGATTTTTGCATCCATGTTCATCAGGAAAATTGGTCTGTAGTTCTTCTTTTTAGTGAGGTCTTTGTCTGGTTTTGTAGTCAAGGTAATTTTGGCTTCATAGAATGAGTTTGGAAGTTTTCCTTCCATTTCTGTTTTTTGGAACAGCTTCAAAAGTCTAGGTGTTAACTCTTCTTTAACTTTTTTAATGTTTATTTATTCTTGAGAGAGAGAGAGAGACAGAGACAGAGACAGAGAGAGTGAGCATGAGTCTGGAAGGGTTAGAGAGAGAGGGAGACAGAATCTGAAGCAGGATCCAGGCTCTGGATTAAGCACAGAGCCCGATTAAGGACTCAAACCCACGAGCCACAAGATCACGACCTGAGCTGAAGTTGGACGCTTAACCAACTTAGCCACCGAGGTGCCCCGGTGTTAACTCTTCTTTAAGTGTTTGGTAGAATTCCTGCAAAAGGCTTCTGGCCCTGGACTCTTGTGGTTTGAGAGATTTTTGATTACTAATTCGATTTCTTTACTGGTATGGTTCAATTTTTCTATTTCTTGTTTCAGTTTTGGTAGTTCATATGTTTCTATAAATTTGTCCATTCCAGTTTGCCCAATTTATTGGCATATAATTGCTTATAATATTCTATTATTATTGTTTGAATTTCTGCAGTGTTGGTTGTGATCTCTCCTCTTTGATTCTTGATTTTATTTATTTGAGTCCTTTTTCTTTTTGATTAAACTAGCTAGGGTTTATCAATTTTGTTAATTCTTTCAAAAATCTAGCTCCTGGTTTCATTGATCTGTTCTCCTGTTCTTTGATTTCTATAGCATTGATTTTTTTTCTCTAATCTTTATTATTTCCCATCTTCTGCTGGTCAGGGTTTCATTTGCTATTCTTTTTTCAGCTCTTTAAGGTGTGAGGTGAGGTTGTGTATCTGAGACCTTTTCTCCTTCTTTAGGAAGGCCTGGATTGCTATATACTTCCCTTATGACCACCTCTGCTATGACCCAGAGGTTTTGGGCCATGATACTATAATTTTCATTGGCCTGCATGTACTTTTTAATTTCCTCTTTAACTTCTTGGTTAGCTGGTTTATTCTTTAATAGGATATTCTTTAGTCTCCAAGTATTTGTTTTCTTTCCAAATTTATTCCTGTGGTTGATTTCGAGTTTCATAGCATTGTGGTCCAAAAATATGCATGGTATGATCTCTATCTTTTTGTACTTGTTGAGGGCTGATTGTGTCCCAGTATGTGATCTATTCTGGAGAACGTTCTGTGTGCATTGGAGAAGAATGTATATTCCACTGCTTTAGTATGAAATGTTCTGAATATATCTGTTAAATGTATCAGTTCATTGTGTCAATTAAAGCCATTGCTTCCTTGTTGATTTTCTGTTAAACTGATCTGTCCATTGCTATAAGTGGGGTGTTGAAGTCTCCTACTATTATGGTATTATTATCAATTAATTTCTGTAGGTGTGTGATTAATTGATTTGTATGTTTGGGTGCCTTCACGTTGGGGGCATAAATATTTATAATTGTTAGGTCTTCTTGGTGGGTCAACCCCTTAATTATGATATAATGCTCTTCTTCATCTCTTGTTACAGTCTTTATTTTAAAATCTAGATTGTCTGAGGCACCTGGGTGGCTCAGTCGGTTAAGGTTCCGACTTCAGCTCAGGTCATGATCTCACCATCTGTGAGTTCAAGTCTCACGTCAGGCCCAGTTCTGAGAGTTCAGAGCCTGGAGCCTGCTTAAGATTCTCTCTCTGTCCCTCCCATACTCATGCTCTGTCTCTCAAAAATAATGCTCTTCTTCATCTCTTGTTACAGTCTTTATTTTAAAATCTAGATTGTCTGAGGCACCTGGGTGGCTCAGTTGGTTAAGGTTCCGACTTCAGCTCAGGTCATGATCTCACCATCTGCGAGTTCAAGTCTCGCGTCAGGCCCAGTTCTAAGAGTTCAGAGCCTGGAGCCTGCTTAAGATTCTCTCCCTGCCCCTCCCATACTCATGCTCTGTCTCTCAAAAATGAATATATGTTTACAAAAATTGAAAAAATCTAGATTGTGTGTCATAAGCATGGTTACTCTGGCTCTCCTTTGGCGACCATTAGCACGATATATGGTCCTCTATCTCCTTACTTTCAATCTGAAGGTGTCTTTGGGTCTAAAATGATCTCCTGTAAATAGTATATAGATGGATCTTGTTTTCTTATTTATTCTGTTACCCTGTGTCTTTTCACTGGAGCGTTTACTTCATTGACATTTAGAGTGAGTACTGAAAGACATACTTTTATTGCCATTGTGTTGCCTGTAAAGTTGGAGTTTCTGGTGGCGTTCTCTGGTCCTTTCTAGTCTTTGTTGCTTTTGGTCTTTTTCGTTTTGTTTCATCTTTTCTCCCCTTAGAGAATCTCCACTAAAATTTCTTGCCATGCTGTTTTTTTAAAATTTTTTTTGTGGTTTTTATTTATTTTTGAGGCAGAGAGAGACAGAGCATGAGCTGGGGAAGGGCAGCGAGAGAGGGAGACACAGAATCCGAAACAGTCTCCAGGTTCTGAGCTGTCAGCACAGAACCTAATGCGGGGCTCGAACCCACGAACCTGAGCCAAAGTCGGATGCTTAACCAACTGAGCTACATAGGTGCCCCTCTTGCTGTGCTGTTTTAATGGTCATGAAGTCCTTTAGTTTTTGTTTGCGAAACGTTTTATCTCTCCTTCTATTAGCTTTGCTGAATAAAGAATTCTTGGTTGCATATATTTTCGATTCAGCACATTGAATGTATCCTGCGACTCCATTCTGGCCTGCCAAGTTTCTGTGGATAGGTCTGCTACAAACCTGATCTGTTTTCCCTTGTAGGTTAAGGACTTTTTTTTCATTGGCTGTTTTCATGATTCTTTCCTTGCCTGAGTATTTTGTGAATTTGACTATAATATGCCTTGTTGATTGTCAGTTTTTGTTGAATCTAATGGGAGTTCTTTGTGCTTCCTGGATTTTGATGTCTGTGTTTTTCCCCAGGTTAGGAAAGTTTTCTGCTATGATTTGCTCACATAAACCTTCTACCTCTTTTTCTCTCTCTTCATCCTCTGGGACCCCTATGATTTAGATGTTACTCCTTTTTAATGAGTCATTGAGTTCTCTAATACTTATATCATCCTCTTTTGCCTTAGTCTTCCTCTTTTTTTCTGCTTCATTATGCTCCATAAGTTTGTCCTCTGTATTGCTGATTTGCTGCTCTGCTTCATCCGTCCTTGTCACTGTGGCATCATTCAAGATTGCACCTCAGTTAGAGCAATTTTAATTTTGTCCTGATTAGACTTTACTTCTTTTATCTCCACATCAAGGGATTCTAATGTATTTTCAACACCAGCTAGTATTCCTCGTTTTGTGATTCTAAATTCTGGTTCAGACATCTTGCTTGTATCTGTGTTGATTAAGTCTCTGGCTATCATTTCTTCTTGCTCTTTCTATTGGGGTGAATTCCTTTGTTTCATTACTTTGGAAGAAGAAAAATAATAAAATTAAAAAATTAAAATTAAAAATTAAAAACAACACAAAAATACCAAATAAAGGATGCTAGATCCTAGGTGTGTTCTATTCTGATTGCTGAAAGGAGCTTTATAGAATAGAGAAAAAAAGGAAGGAAAAGAATAAAAAGGACAAAAAAACCCACTTGAAAATTAAAAAAAATGAATACAATAATATGGAATAAAATTAAATAATGAAAGTAAAATAAAATTTAAAAAAATTCCAAAAATTGGAAAGTATAGTAGAAAAAATAAAAGAAAAATCTTTTTTATAAAAACAGAAAATTTTTTTCATCCTGTATTCAAGAATAAGAAAAAAAATATGAATAATTGAACCAGTGAACAGAATGGTATATGATTGAAATTACATCCAGTTTCCCCTAGAACTTGAACTATGAAGCACTTTATAGTCTTTAAAGTAAGCAGGCAGAGAGATTTGTGGTGTTTCTCTAAAGAACACCGTTGTGTTGTTGGACACAGCTTGGTGTAATGCTCTGTTCTCCATTAGATGGCACTGCTTAGCCTACTGGGGTGGATCACTGTAGCATGTGTATGTGTGTATGTGCATGCAGGAGAGGTGAAAATGTCAATACCCAGCTACCCAGTTTCTAACATCAGAACTCTGTGCTCTTGCTGACTGGCAGTCGTGCACCCCTTGTTTGTCTCCAGTTTCTGTCCACTCCCTGTTTCTATGCTGTCTGAGTCCAAGCCTCACCATGCCAGGTGGTACCTCCCTCCCAAATTTTATCTTAGATGGGGCTTTATTTCCAAACCCCTCACTTTTGAGGGTCCTATGGTTTTGACCTGCTTAGACACTCTGGGGGAGAATCTCTACAAGCAGTGACTGGGTGATGGCCTGCCCCCAGGAATGTTTGCGTGACTACACTGCTGCAGATGCCCAGTGACTGTAGCCAGGTGCCAGCCAGCCCATGAAAAAGTTCATACAATCGTGTAGCAGCAGTGTTTCAAGGATTATGCTAATCATAGCACATATCTGGCATCAGGCTTCACTGCCCCTTAACGTCCTTGTTCTAACACCAGCAAACGTGGCTGTTCTTTGGGGGGCCAGTGGGACCTTTGCCTGTGGTGAAGTCACAGAGTCTCTACCACATGTCCTTACATTTGGGGAACCAAATGTCCTCACTGTCTGTTCCTGGGGATTTGCCCTTCCCACCAGAGGTCTGCCAGGTATCAAGCTGTGGAGTTTCAGACTCTGCATTCCCCTGTTTATAGAGTCTTAATGGTATTTAAACTCTCTCCTTTCTCAAGTCCCTCCTGGGTGTTTTACTCTTTCTCTTTCTCTCCAGCTGATTTCTTGGGAAGTGCTTTTCCTGTACTCTTACCCTGTCTCTGTCTTCTGTCTTCTTGCCACAAGCAAAAAGAGCTCCCTACCCTCTGCACCTTCTCTCTCCCGCAGTTCACCTCTCTGTGCTGTGTATTTGCCAAGTTCTGTGGTTCAAATTATGCAAAGTGTTGTTTAATCCTCAGATCAGTTTTCTAGGTATACAAGATGGTTTGGTGTTGATCTAGCTGCATTTCAGAGATGAGAGGAACAAAAAACTTCCATGCTGCTCTGCCCTTCTGGCCCCTTCCCACTTAGCTTTTCTTTCACTTTTTGTTATATCTACATTCTACCAACACTTTCAGTCTTTGGCATAATGATACGTAAAAAAATGAATGAAAGTAAAAGGAACTAAGAGTTGCCCAGTCATTCTTTTTCCTGCTATGTCATCATTTTCAGCCTAAGTGGTTGGCTTGCACAGGGAAGTAACATAGCTAAGATATGATACAGTAGGACACCTTAGTCATTTGTGTTTCTTAGGATACAATTCTTTTTTTTTTTTTTCTTTTTCTCCTGGAAAACTTTACTGGTTTATATGAAAAAAAATGTGGCCTGTCAGGACTTTCAGTGCCTCTGCTTGCCTTTTTTTCATTTTGAATTTTATGGAACTTCCACATATAGTGAATCCATCAGAATTTTCTGCTCATGGACCTCTCAAATATTATATGTGAACGGAGCAGTCAGGAATGTTTGGACATACATTTGATGAATATTTTCTCTGCTCGTGTGCATGCTCCATTGTTTCATGAATTTCACTTACAAAGTAGAGGTTCAAAGATAAACTTTCTAAGAATTTCAGGATAGCAATGGCAGAGCATTAAAACAAGCATGGAATCTTGAGCCTTGGGTTCTGTATACTATACAGATTGCACGTCCATGAAGCTGGTGCTGGAGGCAAGTAAAATAAGATGGTAATGTTTACTCAGAACAGCCTAATAGGAAAAAAAAAAGATTTATCATCAATAGGTGATAAACTTAAAGTATAGCTGAAATTAAGTATATGCTATGGATTGAATGTTTGTGTCCACCCCATAATCTGAATGTTGAAATCCTAATCCCTAATGTAAAGTATTAGGAGATGGGGAGCCCTTGGAAGGTGATTTGGTCATGAGGGTAGAGCCTCTAATAAAATCTCTTATAAAAGAGACCCCAGAGAGCTCTTTCACCCCTTCTAACCTTGTGAAGATACAGCGAGAAGATGGCCATCTGTGAAACAGGAAACTCTTACCACAAATAGAATGTGCCAGTTCCTTGATCTTGGACTTCCCAGCCTCCAGAGCTCTGAAAAATACTTGTCTGTTGTCATGCCATCCAGTTTATGGTATTTTTATTAAAGCAGCCCAAGTGAACTAAGACAGTAAGAAAGGGGAATAGGGCAGAGGCATGCAGTATACTGTGTTAACTATATGGATTATGAATTCAAATTATTCACTCAACTGTGGATTACTCAAAGTTCAAGCAATGTAGTGTAGGTGTTAAGTACCAGGTTTTTTAATTTCAAAGAATCAGCTTAAGTACCTTTCTTATTCAAAAGGTGCATCCTAAGGCATTTGGCCAGTTGCCAGGTAACAAATTCATGCACTAGAAAGGTGGCGTCTAAGGCATACTGCAGTGGTGATTATTCTTTAGAGCCCTTGAATTTATTCTAACTAATAAATTTTCAATCCAAATCTTAGCAAAGTATACTTGTATAAATTAATAAAACTGTTACTTATTTAATTCATTTAGTTTGGCTGTGATGAGGTAAACTCATAGGTAGGCTCATTTAAAAAAATTTAATGTTTTATTTATTTCTGAGAGAGGAAGAGAGAGAGAGAGAGAAAGACAGACAGACAGCGTGAGCAGGGGAGGGTCAGAGAGAGAGGGATGTACAGAATCTGAAGCAGCCTCCAGACTCTGAGCTAGCTGTCAGCACAGAGCCCAACATGGGGCTTGAACCCACGAACCATGAGATTATGACCTGAGCCGAAGTCAGACGCTTAACCGATTGAGGCACCCAGGCTCCCCAAGGTAGACTCATTTTCTAAAGGCAATAGAAATGTTTTCACATATTCTCAATGACTTTTAATCACCTTTATTGATGTATAGTTTATATATATTCAAGTATACATGCTTTATGTGTATATTTTGATGAATTTGTATACCCATGTTACCACTACCACCACAATCTAAAAACATATCCAGTTCCCCAAGCCTTTTCATTTGCCCTTTCCCACTTAACCCACAGCCCACCTACCTCCAACCCTAGTCACTGATCTGCTGTTACTAAAGATTAGGTTTGTCTTTCTAGAGTTAGACATATATGAAAGCAAAGTATGTGTATTCTTTTATGTTTGGGTGTTTTTTTTTCCTCTGAGAATAATTTTGGAGATTGTCCATTATTACTCTCATAAATTCTTTTGCTGGGCCTGTGAATTAAACTAAGAGCAACAGGAAAAAGGCATACAAATATTTAATTTTTTTAAAGTGCACGAGAGCTTTCATAGGAAAAATGGAGACCTGAGGACATGGCTAGGACTGAAAGCCTATATATTTTTTTAATAAGGAACGATAAATTTGTGAAGTGACAAGACAAAAAGGTTTGTTTCCAGGCACAGTAAATTGTGGGAAAGTGATTAGAAATGTATGGGGGACACTAATGGAAGATAAGGGTTATCTTAGTAGGTTTGTTTGTACAGATCCATTTTGGTGTCTACTCCCAGTCTGCAGTGATAAGAATGTCTTCCTGGTATAGAAAGGGCACCTTTCTCATGGGAAATTTTATGACTTGCCTTCAGGTAGAAAAGGGGAGGTCAGAGAACCTTTCCTGCATCTGCTCTTTCTCAGGTGGCTTCAGCTCAAAATAATATGACAGAGTAGTGTATTTTGGGGTGACGTGTTTTTACCCTCTTCAAATCCATTCAGGTATTGGTGGACATCTGGGTTGTTTCCAATTTTTTGCTACTGTGAATAAAGCTGCTGTGAATATTCATTTACAAATGCTTATATGGACATGTTTTCATTTCTTTTGGGTAATTACCTAGGAGCTGGATTGTTGTCATTGAAAGTGCATTTTCAATTTTGTCAGAAACTGCCAAACTGTTTTCCAAAAGTGATTGCGCATTTTGTATTCCCACCAGCAATGTAGGAGAGTTTTACTCCCTCCATACTCTCCTTTGTTATAGATTTGTAGTTGTATCTTGTGACTTTAATTGCTTTTGCTTGATGAATGACAATATTGAGCATCTCTTCTTGTATTCAATGGTCTTTTGTATCTTCTTAATATATCTGTAGACATTTTTTGCTCTCTCCACTTCCCCCCCCCTTTTTTAAAGTTTGTTTATTTTTAGGAGACAGCGCGAGTGAGTGTAGGGGCAGAGTGAGAGGTAGAATTCCAAGCAGCCTCCATGTGGTCAGTGCAGAGCCCAATGTAGTGCTTGAAACCATGAAACTGTGAGATCATGATCTGAGCCAAAATCAAGAGACGATTGACTGAGCCATCCAGGCGCCCCATCTCTCTCCCTTTTAAAAAAAGCAACCTTTTTTTTTTAAGACCAGAAAGACATGATAAATAATATAGAGTATCTTTTCACATGTATGTTGGCCATTCATATATATTTTTCTTGTGAAGTATCCAAATACTTTGTGTAGTGACAAAGCTTTTTCCCTCTATCCTCCTTGGTTCTCTGACTGAGGCCTTGCAAATTAGACTGACAAAATACAGATTTCATAGAGAAAAAACAGTTTCCTAACACATCCAACGTGCATATATGAGGGAGAAATTATGTGATGAGTAACCCAAAGGGGTAGCTACAACTTGTAGTGTCTAACAAAGATTACAAAAATTTTTAGATAAGGCTTGAGCCTTCCAAGGATGGCAAACTGTGAGAAAGTAAATATATGGGGAAATCTAGTGAAAATAAGGTTTAAGCTTATGATATAGATTCCATCTCTGATCTCATAAGAATTTCTAGCAATGAATTGTCTAAGCCTACATTTAGACAAATGGTGAGTGGACAGAGTTGTTTGTTTGTTTTTTTTTTCTTTTTGGGCAAATGCTGTTTCTCAGCTTTCTTCACTTCAAATCAGTCCTTGTTGTGCCACAGTGACATATTTTGGGGTGACATACTCTGATTTCCTATACCCATTATTTTTGAAGGACAAGAGATGCTCTCAATTAAATGATGGAAAAAGAAATTAAAATACTGCTTTTATTCTGGTTAGTTGCCAGAACCAAAAAACAGGACTCCAAGAGAATGGGTGAAGGGAAGAGAGAGGAAGACAGAAGATCCAAAGCAAACTCTGCACTGATAGCAGTGAGCCCGATGTGGGACTCAGACTCAACAACTGTGAGATCACGACCTGAGGGGAGGTTGGACAGACACTCAATAGACTGAGCCACCCAGGCGCTCCAGGACTCCCAAGTTTTGAGGAGTGGTTACTTTTTCTGATTCCTCAATTTATTTAGACAAGTTATATATTTAACTCATACTTATGTATTCATTGAATAAACTGCTTTTGTTGAAAATTATAACTAAATTTGAACTTTTTTAGAAAACCTAATATATGTGTTTTGTTCATAGGCAAAAAATTGATTTTTTTTTCTGTTGTGGTTATGAGTTTTCCTACAATTAGAGGTTTTCCAGTGTATAAAATAGTACACTAGAAGAAATATAGTATAGTTTTTTATTTTTAGGAATGATATTTTTTAGATTCTGAGACATAGATCAGTGATGTTTTCTCTTGTAAATGAAATTACATTTGATCCTTGAACAACTTGGGGTTTAGTGGTTCCAGCCCCTGCTCAGTTGAAAATCTGCATTTAACTTTCTTTTTTAAAAATATATATGTATATATTTTAATGTTTATTTATTTTCGAGAGACAGAGTGTAGCAGGGGAGGGGCATAGAAGGAAGGAGACAGAGAATCTGAAGCAGACTTCAGGCTCTGAGCTGTCAGTGCAAAGCCCAATGTGAGTCTCGAACTAACGAACCATGAGATCATGACCTGAGGTAAAGTCAGATGCTCAACTGACTGAGCCACCCATGCATCCCTACATTAAACTTTTGACTCTCCAAAAACTGAACTACTAATAGCCAATTGTTTACTGATGACATAAATAGTTAACACATATTTTGTATGCTATATATATCATATACTGTATTCTTACAATATGATATGCTTGAGAAAAGACAGTATCATTAGGAAAATCATAAGGAAAGGGAAAACACATTTACAGTACTGTACTGTATTTATCCAAAAAATAATCCTCATATAAGAGGAACTGCACATTTCAAACCTATTTTGTTCAAAGGTCAACCATAAATAATTAGTAGTATAATGGTTGACATCTTAGAGGGGGATATTTTGTAAACAGATAATTATATGTTTCTAAAAAGCCTGGCAAGTACTTTAGCAAAAATGGTATATAATGTGGGGTTAGATGGTATATAATGTGGGTTAGCTGTTCTCTCTTCTTTATTTTTACTGTGAAATGTAACACATTTACCAAAAAGGTGAATAAAAAGTAAACAATTTAATAAATTAGTTATTATAATGTAAAAATCTTTTATAAGTTAAATTATACTTAAGTAACCACCATTCAGGTACAAAATAGAAAACTCTCCAGAAGTTCTCTTGCACCTGTGCAATTATAACTCTTTTTCTCTCCTTTATTTTTTTATTTTTCATTTATTTAAAGTTTGTTTATTTATTTCAAAGGGGCAGCAGGGGCAGAGAGGAAAGGAGAGAGAGAACCCAAGCAGTTTCTGCACTGTCAGGGCAGAGCCCCTGTGAGGCTCCAACCCACTAACCGTGGGATCATGACCTGAGTCGAAATGAAGAGTCAGACACCGACCTGACTGAACCAGGCACCCCTGACAGTTCCTTTTAAAGGAGAGTAAAGGAAGGGCACCTGGATGACTCAGTTGGTTAAGCATCTGACTCTTGATTTCAGCTCAGGTTACGGTCCCAGGGACATTGGATCAAGCACTGAGTCAGACTCTATGCTGAATGTGGAGGCTGCTTAAGATTCTCTCTCTCCCTCCGCCCTTTCCCAAGCTCACTCGCACTCTGTTTCTTAAAAGAAAAAAGAAAAGAAAAAAAAAAAGAACCTGTCTCTTGACTTCCTTTGTTCCTCCCTCCCTCTCTCTTTCTCTTCTCTTTTCTTTCTTTCTTCCTTTGTTCCTTCGTTCGTTCGTTCCTTTCTTTCTTTTGTATAGTATTTCTACCTAAGCATAGTTTCCAAAATAAAAAGTTTAGATTTTATTTTGCATGTTTTGAATGTTGTCCCTTACTCTTAAGTTTCTATTCCAGTATCCATAGAAATCTTATGGCATTTGAATGTAGAAATTAAACATTTTTTACTTTATTATTTTGGGGAAAAATTGCTGACTTGTGCTTTAGCTGTGATTAGTCAGCCAAATTATAATAAGGCCAAATATGTAAACATGAAATTTCCTCCAGAGAATCCAAATTGTCTTTTTCATTAGAGTTACGTTTTTAGAATAATCAGTAAAATCGGCAATAGTTTGGTATTTTCCGACACAAATTTTTAATTGGTCTGGGTGAACAGAAAAAAGGCTTTTTCCAGCATTGGATATTTTCATATTTAAAATTATTACAATTACCATTGAAATATAGTTTTTCAAATAATTAAGCAAATTACTAGTTTTCAGTACCTGTTAGACCAAAAGTAAACCTTATATATCCTCAAGATTTTGTATTTTTATTTTATTATTTAGAATTTTAGGTTGTACATTTGTAAAATATTTTAAATGAATAAGTCTAATTTCCTGAATCTAAAAAATACATATTCACTAGTCAACTGATATTTTGGATAGGTAAACCTGAATTATTTACCATTCTTTTCTCTTTTTTTTTCTTTTTCTTTTTGTTTTTTTAGAGAGAGAGGGCATGAGTGAGAGAGGAGCAGAGGGAGAGAGAGAATCCCACCAGGGGCACAGAGAGAGAGAGAAGCAGGGCTCACTCAAAGTGGGGCTTCTGTGTTTTTTGTTTTTTTACCTTAAGTGGGGTTCATGCTTACCCAGAGCAGGATTCAAGCTCACCTGAAGCGGGGCTTGTGTTCACCCAAAGTGGGGATCCAGCTCACCTGAAGAGGGGCTTGGGCTCATCCAAAGTGGGTCTGGAGCTCACCCTATGTGGGACTAGAACTCATGAACCACGAGATCATGACCTGAGCCAAAGTCAGTTGCTTGACCAACTGAGCCACCCAGGCTCAGTTGACCATTCTTTAAAAAAATTAATTAGTTGACCTTTCTTTTCATATGAATAGTACTTGCTTTGTATAGAAAACAGAAAGACAAGTAGAAAAAAGAAAACAGAGAGAGCAAACCACCCTTAAAATTTAAAGTATAAGACTTTAAGAGACTAATAAGTAACATTTCATTAAGTGGATTTATCCTGGCTTACTTAACCATTCTGCTGTTTCTGGGTAGAAACAGCTTGCTTTTAGTTTGCTACTTTTATAAAGTACACTGTCATGAATATCTTTGTGCATAAAACTTCTCCCTGTGTTTCATACGTTTCTTGTTATTCGATTCCAGACATGGGATTATTTTGTCAAGAGCATAACAAACATTCATATATATTCTTCATCTAGATTCACCAGTTGTTAGGCCTTCTTTCAGTCTCTTCATATGTGTATGTAAGTATATATCACATATGCACATGTAAATAGGAATATGGTACACATTTTCCCCAGAACCATTTGAATGTAAATTGCATCATGGCATTTCACCTCTAAATACTTCAACCTACATTTCCTAAGAACAAGGACATTTCTTTTATCTAATGCTGCAATATTTTGTGAAGAAAATTAACAGTAATCTCATTTTATCCTCCTAATATGAAGTCTAGAATCAATCAGAATTCACTAAATGTCCCTAAAATGTTTTTTATTTTAATACTTTTTAAAATTTAGTGGGGCACCTGTGTGGCTCAGTCGGTTAAGTGTCGGACTTTGGCTCGGGTCATGAACTCATGGTTTGTGAGTCTGAGCCCCATGTCGGGCTGTGTGCTAATAGCTTGGAGCCTGGAGCCTGCTTCAGTTTCTCTCTCCCTCTCTCTCTGCCCCTTCCCCATTTGTTCGTGCGCACTCTCTCTCGAAAATAAATAAACATTAAAAAATTTTAAATCTAGAATCAAATTGAAGTTTATGCATCATGTATTTTGGTTATTAAATCTCCGTAGGCTCTTAATCTTAGAATACCCTTGCCTGTGCCTTTTATTAAAAATCATGTCATTGACTTTTTTGAAGAGTTTAGGCCAGTTGTCTTAGATAATGTCCTGTGTTCTAGATTTTTATGATTTGTCTGAGTTTGTCCTTATGGATTAGGTTCACATTACATTTTTGGCAAGAATACGTAATAGCTGCTGTCATTTGCTTACTGCATCATATCAGAGGATACATAGTGTCTGCTTGTCCCACTTTTGGTGGTTCTACATTTGATCATTTGGTTAAGATTGCTTTATTATGAAGATGCCTTTCTCTTCTGTAGTTAATAATTGCCTGTGAACTTAATTATCTTGTTTTCATTGGGCTGACACTAAGGCTGGGCATTGCTGGAAAAAAAATCACAAAACAGTCTGTTTGTGGCATTATAAATTCATGATTATTAATCTCACTGCATTCCTTGCAATATATAGCAAGGTAATCCTACTGTGTTTCTCTAGTCACCTTGTGTTCCCCCTCTCCACCATGGTTTGAGATCTTTCTCTTCTCAAGCCTTTGTTCCTTTACCTTTTCTATCATTTTGAAAAGGTGATCTCGAGGGACGCCTGGGTGGCTCAGTCGGTTAAGTGTCTGACTTTGGCTCAGGTCATGATCTCATGGTTCGTGGGTTTGAGCCCTGCATTGGGCTCTGTGCTGACAGCTAGCTCAGAGCCTGGACAGCTAGCTCTCTGACCCTCCCCTGCTCGCTCGCTCTCTCTCTCAGAAATAAATAAAACATTTAAAAAAATTAAAAAGAAAAGAAAAGGTGATCTTGATTTCTTCTATTTCCTGGAAGAAGGAAAGGAGTGCCTCTTCTTCTATCATAAACTAGCATGGTGGAGCAGTTAAGAGTGCTGGCAATAGAGTTGAGAGTGTATAGTTTTGGATCCCACTTTGACTACTCACCCATTTTACTTTGAGCTTAAATCATTCTATCGTGGTCTTAATTGCAGGAGAATTACCATTGTACCTCATAGAGTAGTTTGTGAGGTTAAATAAGGTAAATCATTGTAAAATCATTAGTATAGTGCCTGGTATATAGTGTATGTTCAATAGATATTAGCTCTTATTATACCATTTCTTAAAAGGTTTACTGTGTGAATTATCCTGTCTCCTATATCTTCAACCTCTCCTATTCTGTTGACCTCTTCCTTAGGCACTTAAACTTAACACAGCTTTTCCATTTACGCATCCCATTGTATTCTGGTTTTTGCTCCCACCATTCCAGTAAACTAAATAAAGTCACTGTGACATCTCTAAATATATTTTTATTATCCTTACCCTTAGTGCTTCCCATTTCATTCTTCATTAGAGATCAATAGTGCAGCTGTGAGCTCATCATTCTCTTGTAAAAGCAAATGGATTTCTATTGTTTTTGACATAAAATCTCAAATCATTAATAATAGTTCATCGGTCCTGCTTAACTACCCATCCTTATCTTTTACACATTTCCTCATCAGTCTGAGCACTTGAACCTGGTAAGTCCTTTGATTTTCTTCAGCAAGCTTTACTCATACCAGAGTATTTGCATTTTGTACCCCCTTTTGGACCACTCTTTATTTTCCACCTGTTTATTTTGGATAGTGTCTGGCTTCAGCTCAAAGGTCATATTCTCAGTAAAACTTCCCCTGACTTATGTCAGAAGAAGTGCAGCATCTGTACTTTAACTTCTTATCTTTTATTACAATTATAATTAGTGAATTGGGTAATTCTTCTCTAGAATGTGAGCCCATCAGGCACTGTAACCATCTTGTTCATTGATGTATCTCCAGATTTTGCTAGTACAGTTGTTTTGCTAGAAGGTATTTGGTAAGTATTTGTTGAATGAAGAATGAATTACTATTATTTATTCATAGAAATATCACTCATCTCTTCATTATTTATTTGGAGTTCATTGTATTTTATGGAGGTTCCCTGAAGACTTGTACCACCTCTTTACAGATAGTCTGAAAGTATAGCTCTAAGTGGCTGCTGCATACTAGTGATATCTTTGAGATTGATTTTATCTTAATTTTTAAATTTTTTTTTACGTTTATTTTTTTTGAGAGACAGAGTGAGGCAGAGCATGAGCAGGGAGGGGCAGAGAGAGAAGGAGATACAGAATCTGAAGCAGGCTCCAGGCTCTGAACAAGAGTTCAGCGCAGAGCCTGATGAGGGGCTCAAACCCATGAACTGTGAGATCATGACCTGAGCCGAAGTTGGACACCTAACCTACTGAGACACCCAGGTGCCCTTATCTTAATTTTTAAAAAGTATTTATTTTTGAGGACACCTGGGTGGCTCAGTCGGTTAAGCATTCGACTTCAGCTCAGGTCATGATCTCACAGTTTGTGGGTTTGNAAAGTAAGCTCTAGGCCAGTGTGAGGCTTAAACTTCAGACCCCCAAAAATCAGGAGTCATATGCTTTAACCAACTGAACCAACTAGGCGCCCCAAGATCTGTTTTATCTTTAAAATATTTGAACACTTTGCCTTCTGTTTTGTAACAGTCTCTTTTTTAAAATATTTTATTTTTGGGGCGCCTGGGTGGCTTAGTCGGTTAAGCGTCCGNTCTGACCCTCCCCTGCTCATGCTGTCTCTCTCTCTCTCAGAAATAAATAAAACATCAAAAAAAATTTTTTAAAAAGTGTTTATTTTTGAGAGAGACTGTGAATAGGGAAGGGGCAGAGACAAAGGGGGACAGAAGATCTGAAGCAGGCTCTGGGCTGACAGCAATTAGCCAGATAGGGGCTCAAACTCATGAACTGTAAGATCATGACCTGAACTGAAGTCAGACACTTAACAGACTGAACCACTCAGGTGCCCCTCTTTAATTTTTTAAATTTAATGTAATTTATTTTATTTAATTTTTAATTTTTTTATGTTTATTTTTGAGAGACAGGGAAGGAGAGTGCATGTACGTGNATCTGAAGTGGGCTATATACTGACAGCAGCGAGCCCAAAATGGGACTTGAACTCATGAACTATGAGATCATGACCTAAACTGAAGTTGTCCCCTTAACCTACTGAGCCACCCAGGTGCCCCTTTGATTTTATTTATTTATTTATTTTATTTTATTTTATTTTAAATTTTTTATTTCTAGGAGAGAGAGAGAGAGACAGCGTGAGCAGGGGAGGGTCAGAGAGAGAGGGNCATTTTATTTTTAAGTAATTTCTACATCCAATGTGGAACTCAAACTCATAACCATTTGATCAAGAGTTGCGTGTTTCACCTACTGAGCCAGCTAGATGCCCCTCTTTCTGAAGTCTTTATTTATTTATTTATTTATTTAATTTAAAGTTTTTAGATTTTTTTTTTGAGAGAGAGAGAGAGCACATGCATGCACATGGAAGCTGGGAGCGCAGAGAGATAGAAGGAGAGTGCAAATCCCAAGTAGGCTCTGTACTGTCAAGACAGAGCCTGACGCAGGCCTCAAACTCACAAACTGCGAGATTATAACCTGAGCCTAAATCGAGTTGAATGATTAACCAACTGGGCCACGCAGGCACCATCTTACTTTTGTTAAGCAAACAATCCCTTGGGATGCCTGGGTGGCTCAGCTGGTTAGGCATCTGACTTTGGTTCAGGTCATGAGCCCACAGTTAGTGGGTTCAAGCCACATGTCAGGCTCTGTGCCAACAACTCAGAGCCTGGAGCCTGCTTGGGATTCTGTGTCTCCCTCTCAGCCCCTTCCTTGCTTGTGCTTTGTCTCTTTCTCTCTCAAAAATAAAAAAACATTAAAAAATAAAAGAATCCCTAAAACTGGTTATAGGACAGTTTTATAGATAAAATAGAACAGACACTCTTTTGATGAAACATTTCCAATTCTTTAAGATATTTCTCATTTGACATGGACTCAAGTCCACTTGGTAGCCTATCCAGACTACGCAAGAACTATTCTCTGGTTCCAGAGCTGAACACAGCTCTTCAAATATTACCAGCAAAAGATACATTGAATGAGTAATGGCCAAAATGTAATGAGACAGAAAGCTGGTGCTGCTTGCATTTATGTTTTGCTTATCAAAAGGGTATAGGTACAGTAAAAGTAAATGCTTTAAATTGATCTATTTGTAGAAATAAGGTAAAATTAAGTCTATATCTTAAGATTATGAAGACAAAGACTATGTAGTTGTAGTAAGGCTGTAGTTTCACCTTTAGTTTTAATAATGCTTTCCAAATTAACAAATGCTAAAACAAAACACATTTACGTTGTAGAAAGTGGTTGCCTTTGTAATAAAATATGCAGATGTGTACAATGGTTTCACTGAAAGTGTAAATAGGTGCAGATGAGTTACCAGGACTCCCAACAGCTATACATGTGTGTGGCCATAGTTCTAGTGTACCAGACAGGATTCTGAAGAAAATTCCAATATAAGTGAAATAGGCTTTACTTTTTAATATATATTTGAGAATGTTAAGCAAATATTTTACTTATTTACCACTCTAGTTAATTGCTTGAAGAACTGAAATCAAGAATTCCTGGAGGTTTTCTTTTGATATAGTTTGTGATTAATTCGTATAATATATACTGTTTAGTACTTTATGTGTTAATTATTTATGTGTGTAACAGGCAACTCAGAGTTGTGTTGACGAATGTCCTATGGACGGATTTAGGACGAAAATTCAGAAAGACCCTACCTAGAAACGATGATAATTTATGTGATGCCAACAAGGTGCAATCAGACTCATTGCCTTCGACATCTGTTGACAGCCTAGAGACATGTCAAAAATTAGAACCTCTTCACCAAAGCCTTAATTTATCTAAAAGGTATGTTGTTCAGTATTGATTTTGTTCAACTTACCGCATTTGAAATAATAAAACTCCAATAATCTTAAAATTGTTAAGATTGTTGGAAATGATTTTTAAGAAAATCTGCATATACAGGTATGCCCCACTCTAAAGCAAATCTTAAAGCTGACAATCTCAGTTTACAAAGTTAACAGTACTTTTGCATTTCATTAAGTAATTTGACATGGAATTGTTTTGAAAACCAATTATCAATATATTTATATTACTTTATAATTTGATTCACATACACATATTCTTATAGACTCATTTATGATATAAAATGAAGATATATAGATAGATAGGTAAGGACTTAGATTAAATAATTTATGAAAGGTATGTTAAAGATGGAGAAAGTAAAGGTATATATATCTATTTATGTGTTGACAGAATTGAGAGAACTAATAGTTTATTTTTTATTTTCTGCGTCTTTAACTTACCTATTAAATATTGTTTAATATACATCCTTACCACTTTTAACTTTGTATTTTATGTGCATTTTCAAATGAAAGAGGTGATAATTAAAATAATACCCCTAGATTTTTAATAATAAATATCTAGTTTAATTTTATAAATAAGACCAGTTTTGTTTTATATTTTTTAAAGGAATTGTGTATGGAATTTGGGGCTCAAAGTGGGAATTAGCTCTGGGAATTTGTGATCTGTAACATAATATTTTTAATGTATTTCCACTTACAGTTTTAACCCTTAAATGAATGTTTTGAGGGAAGTACTTTGCTTTTAATTAGAATAATTTGTCATTAGCTAGGTAGTGCTTTAATTATATGGTCTGTAATATATAAGTGCTTCAGCCAAGTCCAGATAAAAACTGATAGATTTCTTTTTTTTTTTAATGTTTCTATTTATTTTTGAGAGAGAGAGATAGACAGACATACAGACAGAGTGCAAGCTGGGAGGGACAGAGAGAGAGGGAGACCCAGAATCCAAAACAGGCTCCAGGTTCTGAGCTGTCAGTACAGACCCCGAAATGGGACTCGAACTTGTGAACCATGAGATCAAGAGCTGGGCCGAAGTTGGATGCTCAACTGACTAAGGCACTTAGGCACCCCAAAACTAATAACGTTCAACACAATTATTTTAAAAGTAAAAATAGAACTCTATCAAATCATCTGAATGTTGTATTATACATTAATTTTAAAGGAGGATACTTCTTTTAAAAAAGGCAAAAATGAATATATAAGTAAAAGAATTTCCTTATGTGTTCATGAAATTAAAATACAGTATGAAGTTAAAAGTCTCAGTAAGATTCTAATTTGGTTTTTACAGTGTGTGTGTGTGTGTGTGTGTGTGTGTGTGTTCTTTGACACTTCACTGCTAGCTAATCCAGACCTTTTCTCTCAGCTCTAAGGCTCCTAAATTGAACTTGCTCCAAAGTGAATGCAATATCTTTGTTCTCAGACTTATTTCTATTTCCATATCCCCTTCCTGTGTGAGTATATGACTTCTCTTTCTTTTTCACCCTTTATATCTAGTCATTTTTCATGTGTAGTAATTTTTGCCTCCTAAATCTGTTTTGAAATGATCTCGTCTACTTTTTTTGTTTTTGCCATTGCCTCAGTTCAAGCCCTGATAACTTTGTGCCTTTATTACTATTAGTATTGGGCTTCCCACGAGTGGCCTTTTCTTCTTGATAATTTCCCTGTATTGTTGTTAAGTTAATCATTCTGAAAGGCAGATGTTACTTTTAGCTCTCTAGTTTAACATCTTTCTGTGGCTCCACATAACCTTCAAGATAAACTTCAGACTCCTCAGTTTACCATAGAGGGTCCTTAATGATCTCCCCTTTGCCTGTCTCTAGCTTTGTGCCTGTCTACTCCACATTCATAACTGATCTTTAGCCTATAAAAAACTGGTGGTAGCTCAGTGAATGTATAGTGCAATTTTATACAGCTGAGTATATTCTGAGCTCATTCTGTTCTCTTATCTTGGAAACTGTTCTCCTTTCCCTTTTACTGATATTTTTTATTCTTTAACATTGAACTCACATGTCATCTTTTTGAGACAGCTTCCTTGATTCCACCTCCCACATTTGCATTTAATCCCATTTTTTGCCTTGTTAAGCAGCCTGTTTATATATAATAGCACTTATCACATTTATTATGATTTTTAGTTTCTTTGCCTCCTTCACAAAGGAAGCTTGCAAGGACTACATTTTATTATTTTTTACTCTGATACTAATACCTAGCACATTGCTAAGTGCTTACTAAATGCTCAATCAATATTTGGTGAATTCAAGGAAGGTTGCTTCTCAGCAGAGTTACATCTCCAGTCTCTTTGACTGAAATATATTTTCATCCATTACAACCATTTATTTGCTCTGTAATTTTGGTGACAACCAGGAAAAGGGATATTATAAGTTTCAAATAAGAAAATTGGAGAACGGTTTAGGATATAGGTTTGGATAATGTTTTCTTCTTCTTTTTTTTTTTTAATATTTTTATTTATTTCTAGGAGAGAGAGAGAGAGACAGCATGAGCAGGGGAGTGTCAGAGAGAGAAGGAGATACAGACTCTGAAATAGGCTCCAGGCTCTGAGCTGGCAGTCAGCACAGAGCCCGATGCGGGGCTTGAACCCACGAACCGCGAGATCATGACCTAAGCGAAAGTCGGACGCTTAACCGACTAAGCCACCCAGGCGCCCTTGCATAATGTTTTCTTTCGGAGACTTGCTACCTGGAATTATCTGGAATATCTGGCATATTCTTTCTTCGGTCTTTGCTTAACTTTTGCTTTTTGTTTTACTTTCATTTTTACTTAGCTAGGACTTTATTATCTCAGAAAGATGAAAGGGAGAAAAATTTATTTTTGGTTTTTAAAATCTTAAAGTTTGAGAGGCCCCTGGGTGGCTCAGTCATTTGAGCATCTGACTGTTGATTTCAGCTTAGGTCATGATCCCAGGGTCTTGGGATAGAGCCCTGTGTTGGGTTCTGGGTTGAGCATGGAGCCTGCTTAAGATTCTGTCTGTCTCTCCCACTGCCCTTCTTTCCCACTCATGCACTCTCTATTAAAAAAAAAAAAAAAGACTAGTGAGTCAACCAAAATTACTCATTCAATCCCAAAAATGACATTTTTTAGAAATTTTATTTGCACTTAAGATTTTTTAAATATTTATTTTTGAGAGAGAGAGAGAGACAGAATATGAGCAGGGGAGGGGCAAAGAGAGAGAGGGAGACACAGAATCTGAAGCAGGCTCCAGGCTCTGAGCTGTCAGCACAGATCCCGATGCAAGGTTCAAATTCACAAACCTCAAGATCATGACCTGAGCCGAAGCCGAATGCTCAACCAACTGAGCCACCCAGGCCCCGTTTATCTGCATTTTGTTGGCTTTTATGTTAGGACAGTTTAGCCTTTTAATTTCTGAATAACACTGAGAAGAAAAACAGAAAATAAATCTATCTTCTTAAATAATGAAGAAAAGGGTAAAGAGTTTTAGAAATACCAAACTAGCAGTATGTGGAATACACACATTTCTTTTAAATAAGTGAACAATATTTTAGTTTAGCTTTTATTTCCATATGTGTTTCACATCTATTTTCCTGAGAGATGACTTTGAGGCATTTATAAACCTTGATTATTAGGCAGGAAAGAGCCTAGTAGGACACATACACAAGGCTTTTGAGAAGATAAACTATCTTTCTTCTCTCTTCATCAGTTGGCATCAGAGATTATTAGAGAAAAATGGAGACAGTGTACCCATATTCCATTAAGAAAAGTTAGGTCCCAGTTCTTGGAATTTCCCTAATTATATTTATTCATTTTCCCTTAAATTTACATATATTTGAAGTTTTAAAAAATTACATAATTTAGATGTTGTGATGGTAAGACTTTTGGGACACTACAGTATACCTGTAACCTTAAGATTTCTTTAAGCCAGTATAAATTTAGTTTAGTGATGATTTATTCATTTAAAATTAGCATAGTAAGAGAAAGGAGCAAACTTAGAAAATCCATGAATAACAGTTACTCAGCAATTAAAATTGTTTTCACTACATAGCTGGAGAAACTGATTTAGAAAGTACATTTTTTAAAAGTTTATTTTGTGTGTGAGAGAGTGAGCGAGCGAGCATGAGAGTAGGTGAGGGGCAGGCAGAAAGAGAGGGAGAGAGAGAATCCTTCACTGACAGCTCTGAGCCCTCTGCAGGGTTCAGTATCAGAAACCATGAAATCATGACCTGACCTGAACCAAGAGTCAGATGCTTAACCAACTGAGTCACCCAGGTACCTCAGAAATGCCATTATATTTTACTTACTGTTATTGTTTACATACTAAGGAAAAAATTGGATAGACTGTGAAATGACAGTTTTTTAGCCCTTTCTTCCATATTGAATTAGTATGAAAGATGAAATATATACTGTCATATATTTCTTGTGAAAATTTAGAATATTTGTAATTCTGGCTAGCTGTGGAATTTCCGTGGCAGTGCCAACTTATATAATTGTACACAAAAAGATAGCTTAGGTATTATGAACTAGTCAACACTACATGGATTTGTATTCTATAAGGCTCTTACAGAGAGCTCTGTTTCTTCAAGGTAAACAAATTGCATGCGTTGCAAATGGTTGATGAAAGATGTTTGGGCTATGACTATGTGTGTGAAGAGCTGGGTGTACTAAGGGCATTACTAAGTGTTTAATTATGTGCTTTTCAAATAAGCTGTTTTCATCAAGATTACAGAGTATGATGAATTAGGACAATTAAGCACCATTTGCTCTTTTCTTAAGGTTATTTATTTATTTTGAGAGAGAGAGAGAGAACGAACCAGTGGGGGAGGGGCACAGAGAAGGGTACAGAGGATCTGAAGCAGGCTCTGTTCTGGTAGCAAAGAACCCGATATGAGGCTCGAACTCATGAACCATGAGATCGTAACCTGAACTGAAGTTGGATGCTTAACCGACTAATCCAACTAGGCACCCAGGACAGTTAGGTACCATTTGAAAGTAAACTTTGTAACTTTGAGGAAGACTTCAATAGTAGGAAAATTAAAATGATTTTCTTGTTACTGTGTACCTACTACATGCCAGGACTTATACCAACTGCTTTACATCTAATTTATTTAATTTAGTCTTAACAACTTTCTTTGTAAGGTAGATTTCCTCCTAATTTTAGAGATGAGAAGATCAATGCTAAGAGGAATAAATTATAGTACATAACTTGCCTAAATTATATTATTAGGTGCTGAAGTCAGAACCTGACCTCTATTATTTTTCTAACTCTAGAGTCCTTATTCTTAACCCCTGTACCATAGTGATTTTCACTCTCTGAAATTTAATTTTTTCAAAAGTAGGAATTGGGCTTTATTACTTTTTTCTATGATACCTAAATTATTGACCTTTAAATATTCTAGTTATTCTTTAATTTTTTTCTTTTGACATTTTGTTCATGTTGTAATAGATTGATGTCTTATGGAAAGATCTACCACGGTAGACATGCTGAGTACTTGGAACCTTCTGATAGCTTCAGGGGCCCTCTACGGCTTTTGTGCTTTAGAGCTGCAGATTCTACGCAGCTTTGGTATATCCTCTTTTTAACTGGTGTTTGGGTCAATTTTGATACTTTTCTCTTCTAGGAAAGACTTTCAGCTATTTGTTTAATCATTTAACTTTGTCTCTCCTAGGAAAGACTTTTAGCTAGTTGTTTCAGCTATTTGTTAACTTATTTGTCTAACTTATTTTTATTTTTTTTAAATGTTTTATTTATTTCTAGGAGAGAGAGAGAGAGAGAGAGAGACAGTGTGAGCAGGGGAGGGTCAGAGAGAGAGGGAGTCACAGACTGAAACAGGCTCCAGGCTCTGAGCTGGCAGTCAGCACAGAGCCCGATGCGGAGCTCGAACCCATGAACCGCGAGATCATGACCTAAGCGAAAGTCGGACGCTTAACCGACTAAGCCACCCAGGCGCCCCTTATTTGTCTAACTTAAAAGGTCTTATTTATCCTCCAAGATTCTTTTTTTTCATATCTCCTTCGCTTTTTTCTTTCTTTAAATATGGTGGCAAAAGAAACCATACAAGAATAGGATGATGATCATTTATTACTCAGAAGAGAATTCTAATCTTTAAAAAGTTTCCCTTTCCTTGCTAATATTTGTGCTTGTTTTTGTTGATTATTCTTTTCAACATTTTGTACAAAAGTGACCATTTTGTATTGAGGCTTGCGTTTCTCCTATTTTGGGGGACCACTTTTTTAAGGGGCTCAACATTCTAAAACATACTTAAACATAATATAGTCAGGCATTTAAACAGAGATACAAAATACAGTTGACATTTCTTTGATGTGTCTCCTTATCTGTCTCAAATTTTCTCTTAAATACTACAGTTTTTGGATTATTTTTCTTATGAGCCACACTTTAGAATTCAGTAATGGTAGGGGACCATAAAAATAGTATATTATCAGTTCTTAAAATGAGTTATCAACTTAGTATATTAGATTCTCTCATCTCTTAAAAGTAAGTAAAATTTATTTACATTAAGGTATTTATCTGGAAAAAATAGTTCTAATCTGAAATAGTTCTAACCTCTCCTATATTCCTATATTTTCCCTAAAATATTGAGAAACACATATGAGCTTTTATTAAATTATAGTTGAATCTTTTTAGTGATTTATTTCATAGCAATTTCTAGTGTGAGATTAGATCAAAGAAATCTTGAGACTCCTTACTGGTTGTATGTTACCTCCATTCCCACTTTGGATCCAGGATTTTAAGGAGGGTTCTGTCTGGCATTAGTTACACAAAGCACACAATGATAACTAGGATCCTTAGAGATTTAAATCACGTGAAAAGGTAGAAAAATATCTTTGCCTTCCCCTCCTTATAATTGTTGGTTATACTAGATAGCTAACTTCTTTCTTCACTCAAAAACCTCTGAGTTTAAGGAGTTGTATTTACTATCTGCCTTTGCTTTTACATTATACATGCTACTTTTTTTTGGTTTATTTATTTTTGAGAGAGATAGAGACAGGGCATGAGGATGGGAGGGGCAGAGAAAGGGAGACACAGAATTTAAAGCAGGCTCCAGGCTCTGAATTGTCATTGGAGAGCCCGACGTGGGGCTCGAACTCCCAAACCACGAGATCATGACCTGAACCAAAGTCGAATGCTCAGCTGACTGAGCCATCCAGGCGCCCCTAATTCATATGTAATACTTAATCATTGCAATATTTTTTTTGTGGAGTTTCTGCTAGAAAATGCATATTTTCAAGGATTCCCTGCAGTATCTATAGAAAAGCTGAGTCATCTGGATCCTTTGGCACTTAGTATTAAGGATACCTATAGTGGAATAAAATAAAGAAACCAAAATATAATAGGCCCAGGTTCTTCTACTAGGAAGAGTTATACCTTCAGCCATTTAACTTTTCTGAGCTTTGAATTCTTCATGTTTTAAATAAAGGTAAGACTAAATTATTTTAAGTTTTCAACGTCTGAAATTCTGTGCTGTCTAGAACATAGTGAAAAGAACATAATGCCTCTATGTAGTAAAAATGAGTACCTCTAGGTACTACAGCAAATATAACAAAGTATAACAGGGAAGTTCACATGTTTCACTTAAACAGAAGTACTCCAGCCCTCTCTAAGTATTTTCTGTTGTTTCTCACATAGGGTCAATAAAGTGCTGCAGGTGACATATTGATAATGTCAAGGGGAACATCTAATGAAGAGGAGATAGGAAAATTTTAAAAATTAGTAACAAGAACTAAAAACTAACACAGTAATTTGGTTTGTGTTGGTCAGTTCAGGGTCAAATAATTGCTTGAGATCATCATTGTAGTGTGGCAAAGTATATCAGGTGTTCATAAAAACAGTTGGCTAACCAAGAAAAGATTATATTATCCTCTTCTGTTTAGGAGATAGCAGGCTTTTATGTAGTACATTTGATGTGAACTCCACCAATTTTAAAAAGTGTGGAGCTTTAAAAATACACTTTAATTTTCTAGACATTTGATTTGTTGGCTCTTTCCTTGGTGCTGTTATATAAAGCATATATATTACAATGCCTACATGTCCTGTTTTACTTATGGAATCTATCATTACCACAGATGCCATGTGAATGATGTCTTTCCTATTGGATTTAGCATTTCTCATTTGCTAATTACAAATATGTAATTATTCATCAAGAACCTTTCTGTTGAGTGAGAAGAATGAAGATTTCTTGAATTGGTTTATAGTAATCTGTGTATTTAATAATTATTGGGCAAAAAAACAATTTTTGAGAAAAATTGGTTAAAGTTTTAAGCACCCCAATAGCATCATTAGTTGAGTTAAATTCATTATTGTGGCAGGCTAATCTGTACCAATTTATAAGACACTAGTACTTCTAAAAATAAAAAATAAAACCAATGTGTTCATACAGAATTTTGAGTATTTATGGGTTGATTTCTAGAGTGGTATACTTCTAATTGCTTACTTGTGCTAAGATGAAAATGTTTGAAAATTCAACTTCTTAGAATACTTTGTTGACTGCAAACTTCAGTACAGTACAGTGTTTGTTATTTTGTGTGAACAGGATACCCAGAGTTATATTGACGAATGTCCTGGGAACGGACTTAGGAAGAAAATACATAAAGACCTCATCTGTAACTAAGGCCAGTTTGGGTGATACAGACAACTTGCAATCAGAGCAGCTTTCTTCATCATCTGATGGCAGCCTAGAATCTTGTCAAAATCTAAATCCTCACAAGAGCTCCTTTTTATCTGAAAGGTATGTTTAGTGATAACTTTATTCAAAATAAGTATTATACTTATTCTAATGAGCCACTCTATTTTTCCCGATAGATGCGTTATTCCTAAAAGTGAGGCAGATGTGCTCTGGTGGCTAGTATGACTTTTCTCTCCCAGTAGC
The DNA here is from genome assembly GCF_008692635.1 of Crocuta crocuta. Taxonomy (NCBI): domain Eukaryota; kingdom Metazoa; phylum Chordata; class Mammalia; order Carnivora; family Hyaenidae; genus Crocuta; species Crocuta crocuta. The sequence continues at coordinate 1,910,464 of NW_027531917.1, forward strand.
TTGAGATGACTGTTGGAACCAACAGTCTGTGGCTAATAATCAGTTTCAGAAAGTTCACTGTACTTGTGTTTTGGGAAAATAGATGCAGACTTTAATGAAAACTTAGTTACCTATTTCAGTTTGGGTGATAAAATTGAAATCTCTTCTTTTGACATTTTTCTTTTCTTCCTCCTCTGTCCTATTTATACATCTGGCCATCTATTGGTCTGTCTATCCACTCATTCATCCATCTCGCCATCTTGACATGATCACTGTTTTTATATCCAGATTCTAGCACTAGACCTGGCATTTAGTACTCAGTAAATATTTGCTGAATGAATTGCTGAATGTATTCCTCACAAAAATGGTTTGGGATTCCATTAACAAACAGGGCTTGCTTAGCCAGTGAGTGAAATGGAAATCTGAAGTTGCTTTTATTTCAACTTATAAGAGATGCTTCTGTGGAGACTACAAATAAAAAAGAAATTGTGGGATAAAGCTGAGGGATGTCATTTAGTAAATACTACTAAATCTTTTAACTTTCATTTACCATGAACTTCTCTTGTTAATTTTCTGCCCTCTGCTAGTACAATAAAGTAGTTTTGATTTTAGTAAAAAATTTTTGATCCATTCTTTTTTTTTTTAATTTGCCCAGAACCATCCACAGGTATCTTCTAGTTTGTATTTTTCTTGTAAGCCTAATTACATTAAAGAGTACTTATAGCTAACTTTTTAAAGATCTATAATAAATTTCTTACATTTCTGACACACTTTTATTTTTATAAACTGTTTATTTCTTATGAACTTATAAATTTTATAATTTTTTCTCCTTTTGGAGAATATTTTTTGTTTCATATCAGTTCTACTTAGTGATTTGTTAATGGCACTTTTAACATTATACTTTATTAGGTCTTTTCTGAATTTACCAGAAGAACTGAGTTTCAGTAGCATTATCCAATTATTAATGTATTTAATGTATAAATTAATGTATAATTAGAGATATTAGAAATGCATTTATCAGTTTGTACTATAGATATTTGTTTCTGCCTCCTCTACTAGTCCGTGAGTGCCTTAAGAAGAAGCATTATGTCTTAATTATATTTATGACTAGTGTTTAGCTGAATACATACTTTAATTTTGTGTACTTTGATTAATGTTCATGTCATTTAATCTTGAGCTTTGGTTTCCTGAGTTGTAAGAAGATAAATGACTTTTTTTATCACACAATTATTTATTATCTTTTTAATTTAAATATCATAGGTCAGAATTCTTTGTGTACATAAAACATTTAAAAATGTTATTATTGATGATATTTTGTATAGAAAAAGTCACTTATTATGTACTGTCCCAGTGGAATTCAAAAGACATTGGTGCACATTCATACTGTTAAGAAAAATAGCACTGTTATGAGGATTCTATGGAACTATCAAATTGTAGACTGCTGTACAGGTTTTGTACCAATTTGGGGCTAAGATTTAATAATAATAAATCTAAAATTTCTGATTGTTTCTAAAATCTGTTCAGTGAGAACTCTAGCTCTCTTCAAGTCCTTTCTAAATAGTTATGAAATTTCCAGGTGGTATTTGATGTGAGCTCTGCAAATTCATTTTCTTGGTGGTGGTTTGCATTGCTTTTTGCATTTAGAATAGGCATAGACTTTGGAGCCAGACATCAGTATTGCAAACATGCTGATTTACCTTGAGCAAGTTACTTTGATTTTTAAAACATGGATAGTAACACACATCTTAAAAGATTATTGTGCAGATTTAAGGAGATAACTATGTAAAATTCTTAATATAATGCCTGAAACTTAGTAGGTAGTAGTAATTATTTTTGTGTCTCTCTTATTTATACCAAAAGTACCATTAAAGGCTGGTGCTGTATGTTGATGCTACTGAAGTCTTCTATTGTGAAGATACTGATCCTTCTCACCTTCTGATCGTGAGATCACTGTTACTCCATTACCATTACAATACTGCCAAGGCAATTGTCACAGCTATACTAAGTATTACCATTTGGTTTAAGGAGGAGTACTGTAGTACTTAAACCAAACTTTAGTTCTCTCTTACCTTAAAATGAATTCACTTTGAGGAGAATCCATAGTGCCCTATGGAAATAAATTGCATGTGTGGCCATAGCATCCTTCAGTTAGATGTGCCCCATTAGAACTGAATATAGCGTGGACGCAGGGTAGGCTCAAGGATGGGACTCCTCTAACCAGCCTCCTCCCAGCCTGCCTATCTTAGTCAAAATCAGGAAGAGGAAATATAAATTATTTAGATCTTTTTCAGAGACACATGTTCTGACACTATTGTAATTGTTATTGAAGAGAGTGTGATAAACATGTCCACTCTTTGTTATAAAGAATGTCGAGTAACAACTAAAACTCCGTGGGTAGGAGAATGGAGGCTATGACTGAAAACTGAGGAAGTTTTCTCTGAAAACCTAGCACTTATGCCCTTGATGATATTTATGGAAAAGTGTTTTATAAAGGCTAAAAGTNCTGATGTGGGGCTCGAACTTGTAACTACAAGATCATGACCTAGGTTGAAGTTGAACGCTGAACCAACTGAGCCACCAAGGTGCCCCTGTTTTATATATTTTTGGGAGAGAGAGAGAGAGAGAGAGACAGGGAAGAAGAGAGAAGGGGAGGGGAAGAGAAAGGGGGACAGAGGGTCCAAAGCAGGCTCTGTGCTGATGGCAGAGAGTCTATTATGGGGCTTGAACTCACAAACTGCAAGATCATGACCTGAGCCTAATTTGGCTGCTTAACTGACTGAGCTACCCAGGTGCCCCAAGGCTAAGAGTCTTATCTTAACCTTAGCCTGTCTTAGTGTTCAGAACTGTTATTGTTGACTATAATAACAACTGAAATGGACTTATGCAGGAAAAAATATTCTGTTTTATGCCAAAAATAAAGGAATAATAAAAAAAAACCAAGAATGAATAGGAAATTTGAATTAAAATGATCTCTTTGAAGTAGCATATTTGTTTTTTTATAGATGGCAATTTTTAATTTAAAAGATAAACTTAATTATTAAACTTTATATTACTTCTTTAAAATCTTTTAACTAATACTTAAGTATTTATGATATTACACTGTGATAAATGAATTTCATCTCAGTCTATTTGCTTAATTTCTTTCCCTATACCTCAGTTTACCTCATCTGTAAATTACATAATAATACCTAGGTATTCTGGAGAATGAAAAATTAGCATTTCTCTTTTAATTTGATACCTTGCCAGTCAATACATTGAGATATATCTACTTTTACAAATATGTATTTCCTTAGGAGTGAACATTTAGGTATTTTTCATTTTTTGTCTATATAGCATTGCTGCAGTAAGTTTGTGTATTTATTTTTATAAATTTTTATAGTGCCATTCTTTTAACCAGAATTAAGTGTTATCATTGAAAAAATTTTTTATTCCCTATTGACAAAAATAAATATAACTTTACAGAAAATTGTTTTCATTTCAGCTCTTTTTTATTTTTAGTTAAGATATATCTTGATTTTGTATTTCCTATATGAGTTTTCTCTTTAGTGTTTGTATGTATTGAGGTGTTCTGTTTCTTACTGACTTGTAAGAACTCTTATGAAAGGTATTAACTCATTACATGTGTTGCAAAAGTTTTTTCAAGTTTCCTTTTTGTTAATTTTACTTTGTTTATAGTATCTTCTGTAGTATAAATTTTTAAATTTTATTTTGTAAAATATGTTAGGACTTGACCCCTGTGTTTTGGTTTATCCTTGGAAATACCTCTTCAACCCCAAGTACAGAAATAGGTTAATCAACCGGTATCTTATTTGTGATGATTTAGATGATGTAACATCCAGAACAACAACATCTTTGGACGGTTGGATTGCTTTCACCTTTTGGCTATTGTGAATAACACTGTTAGGAACATTGGTATGCAGGTATCTCTATCCCTGCTTTAAGTTCTTTTGCATATATACCCAAAAGTGGTTTTTCTGGATCATATGGTAGTTCTTTCTACTAGTAATTTTTGAGGCATGACCATTACTGTTTTCTATAATAGCTGCACCATTTTACCTTGCCATTAGCAGTGGATAGGGGTCCCAATTTCTCCACATGCTTGTTAAAACTTGTTATTTTCTGTTTTTATGTAATAGTCATCCTAATGGGTGTGATATGATATCCCATTGTAGTTTTCATATGGATTTCCCTAAAGATTAGTGATGCTGAGCATCTTTTCATGTGCATATTGGCCATTCTTATGTCTTTTTTGGAGAAATGTCTGTTCAAGTCCTGTGCCCTTTGATGAATTAGGTTATGTTTTGAGTTTTAGGAGTTCTCTATATATTCTGAATATTAATATCTTCTCAGAAATATGATTTTCAAATATTTTCTCCCATTCTTCTCTGACCACATGGCAGGAAGTTAGAAATTATTAACGGAAGGAAAATTGGGAAACTCTCAAATTTGTGGAAATTAACACACTTAAAGTAACCAATGGGTCAAAGAAGGAATCACAAGGAAATTAAAAAATGGTTAAGAATGAATGAAAATGAAAATATATCAAAACAGATGGTATGCACAAAAGCAATGCTAGAGGCAAAATAAATATATAGCTGTAAATGCTTACATTAAAAAGAAATATCTCAAATCAACAACATCTTAAGGAACTGGAAAAAGAAGAATAAATTTGCCAGATACAGGATTTCTAGTTGACAGGTTTTTTTCTTCAGTACTTTGAATGTACCTACCCAATGCCTTCTGGCTACTATGGTTATTGATGAGAAATCTCATAATCTTACGGAGTATCCTTGGTATGTGATGAGTTGCTTCTTTCTTGGTGCCTTCAAGATTCTCTTTGCCTTTTGTCATCTGACAACTTGATTATAATGTTTCTTGGTACAGGTCTCATTGAGTTTATTCTGCTTATAATTCTTTGAACTTTTTTGGTGTTTATATTCATGTCTTTCATCAAATTTGAAAATTGTCTTGTGATTATTTATTTCAGTAATTTCTTTGCTCCTTTATTTTTTCTCCTACTGAGATAGCAGTGTTGCATATATTGGTCTGCTTGTTGGTGTCCCATAGGTCCCTTAGGCTCTGTTCACTTTTTTCAAACTTTTTTTGTTCCTCAGATTGGTAATTTCCGTGATCATATCTTCAAGTTCTCTTCCTTTCCTTTCCCTTTCCCAATCCCATTCTCATTCCCATTTCCATTCCTAAACCCAGAATTGATGATGGATTATTTCTTCTGCCAGTTCAAATTTGCTTTTTAAAAGTAATCTCTATGCCCAATGGGGGGCTTGAACTCATAACCCCAAGATCAAGAGTCTCATATTCTCCCAAATGGACCCACCCAGGTATGCCATGAGTTTTTAATTTTAGTTATTATACTTTTTAACTGTAGAATTTCCTTTAGATTTATTTATATATTTTGTCTTTTGATATTTTCATTTACCCATTAATCATTTTCTTGACTTTGTCCAAGAAATTTTTTTTGGTAGCTTTTGGAGGATCTTTAAGAGTTGTTATAATATCTTTTTCTTCTCTTGAGTCTGCTTTCTGGATTTTTTTTTCAGGGACACATTCTGTTGATTTGTTTTTGTTTTTTTGTTTTTTGTTTTCCTTTTGAATCATCTATGGTTTCCTGTTTGTATGCCTTGTGATTTTTTTGGTGTTGTTGAAAATGTAACATTTGAATCTTATAATGTGGTAAGTTTGGAAATCAGATTCTTCCCCTTCCCAAGGGTTTGCTGCTTTTTTCCTTCCTTCCTTCCTTCCTTCCTTCCTTCCTTCCTTCCTTCCTTCCTTCCTTCCTTTTCCTCTCTCTCCCTCCCTCCTTTCTCTCTTTCTTTTCCTTCCTTCCTCTCTCTCTCTCTTTCTCTCTTTCTTTCTTTATTGTTAACATGACTTTGTTCCACTCATCAGCTTGATACATAAATATAAGTTCTTCCCAGGTCCTTTATAAGCTTATGCCTTTAAAAAAAAATTTTTTTTTAATGTTTATTTATATTTGAGAGAGAGGGAAAGAGCGACAGTGCCCAAGCAGAAGAGGGGCAGAGAGAAAGATGGAGTTAGAATCTAAAGCAGGCTCTAGACTCTGAGCTGTCAGCACAGAGCACTATATTGTACTCAGACTCATGAGCCATGAAATCATGACCTGAGCTCAAGTCTGATGCTTAACTGACTGAGCCACCCAAGCACCCCTTGTAGTAATGTCTGTGCCTTTCTGAATTCCCTCATGTATGTAATTACTTTCTAATAACCACAATCTTTAAATGTTTGGTTCCCAAAAGGAGGAAAGGGGAAAAATGAAGGGGCGGGGGTGTAGTTAAAACTTTAAGTCTCTCGGAAGTCATTTTAGCTAGATGAGAAAAGTGTTGTAACAATGGTGGTGGTTGTTGCAACAATGGCCTTTCTCTGTCTGCTCATCCATGCATAGAAACAGCAATCAGTGGTCAGAATACAGATTTCAAATATTTGGAGAATAAGGTCCTTCTTGCTTATCTCAGTGATTGGAAGCCTGTGCAAACTATTTTAGGAACTTGACACTTGTTGCTTGCTTTGCTGCTAGGGATAGGGGACTGGGTCACTGCTACCACTGTTAGAGCTCAAATTGACCAAAATTAACTGTTGAACCTTTTGATTAGTAGTTGCAGGTCTTCAATAGACTATAGAATTCCAAAATAGTTACATCAGACAGATTCTGCCAGTGTGGCTGTTGTCTAGGTGGGAAGATGGTAGGTGCTTCTGACTCCACAGTCTTCCTGTGCTCACTTGGTATATGTTTTATAGGTAACTGTACAGGGATCCTTGATTTATTCTTGGTATCTGAATTTTTTAAAAATGTTTTATTTATTTCTAGGAGAGAGAGAGAGAGAGAGAGACAGCGTGAGCAGGGAAGGGTCAGAGAGAGAGGGAGTCACAGACTGAAACAGGCTCCAGGCTCTGAGCTGGCAATCTGCACAGAGCCCGTTGCGGGGCTCGAACCCACGAACCACGAGATCATGACCTAGGCAAAAGTCGGACGCTTAACTGACTAAGCCACCCAGGTGCCCCTCTTGGTATCTGAATTTTTTAGTGCTTATAAAATGATGTACAAATTTCCATGTTCTTGAATAGTTTTGAAAATGCAGCAAATACTATATAATATATTCTATTGTAAGAGAATAATATAGGTTAGTAATTTTATATAGTTTTTATTTCAAAATTTTTGCCTAGTTTAATACCATAATGAGTTGTTTTGTTAATAATAATTATTATGAGTTAGAGTATTGTGTGTATAAAGATTTAATTCATTCTATGGCTATTTTAATTAGTACCAAATTGCTTTCTTAATGTTTTGTAACAATTTATCTTTAAAAGTTAATAATTTTACTGATATATTATTGACAGAACATTGTTTTAGCTTTAGGTATACAATATAACCATTTGATGTATGTTTATATTGTGAAATTATTATTATTATTTTAGAGAGAGAAAGAGCATGCACAAGTGGGGGAAATGGGCAGAGGGAAGAAAGAGAATCATAAGCAGGCTCCATGTTCAGAGTGGAGCCCAATTTGGGGCTTGATCCTATGACCCTGGGATCATGACTTGAGCTGAAATCAAGATTTGGATGCCCAGCTGACTGAGCCATCCAGGTGCCCCTATATTGTGAAATTAACATAATAAATTTAATTAACATCCATCAGCATGCATAGTTATAATTACTAAATTTATTGTGATAAGAACTTTGAAGATCTATTGTTTTAGCAACTTCCAAGTAAATGATACACTATATTAACTATAGTCACTATGCTCTATGTACGTTATACTATTAGCACTTGTCTTAATACTAGAAATTTGTACCTTTTTAACACCTTCGCCCATTTCCACCCAGTTCTCTCCAACTCCCCCATTCTCTAACATGACTACCAATCTGTTGACTGTATCTACGTGTGTTTTTTTTTTAACTAAAACAGTTGACAATTTTATTTTCACATTTCACAATACAAATGAAAATTGCTTTTTTGGTTGTTGTTCCACTACTCCTCCGCCAAAACAATTCTGTCTTTAATAGAAAGGGGAGCAAGTCTTCCTTGTCATGCTGTTAGAAAACACTCAGAGTCACAGCACTATGATCTTTTGGTGAAACACGTAATATTAGAACACGTAATATAAAATGAATATAAAGAGGTTCACATTTTTCTTTATTAGTCTTGTTGAGTCTTTCCTGGCCAAGTAGGCACCATCATGGGATGGGTAGGAGGTCTCATCATTGGGGGCTCAAGCATAATTGGCATTTGGCCTCCATAGCTGGCCTCATTCCAAGAGCAGGTCTCACTGGCATCATCACAGGATGAGGAGGGCTCATCATTGGCATCATGGGAGGGCCCCCAATATGAGGTGCTGGCGTCATACCAGGGCAAGGAGGACCCAGGAGACTGGGAAGAGGTGGGATCATTGCCCCTTAGGAGGAGCAGAGAATCAAGTAGGAGGTATCTTTCCTTGTTGAAATGTAGCAGCTCTTTTGTTGATTAGGCTCTAAGCCTGTTCTTCCGTTCATTTCTGATAGTAGTCTTTCACATTCTCTTTGTGTTTCCTACCACTGCTCTGTGTTTTCTCACAGATGGAGAGTCATGGTTGAGATATGTTTTGAAATAGTTATAGTAAAACTTGGACATGTTGTTCTGTAGGCTATTGGCCACTCCCTCCTGCTTTTTTTTTTTAAGGATTCACACAAAAGAGACCATACAGTATTTGTCTTTCTCGTTCTGATTTATTTCACTTAGCATAAATGCCCTCAAGTTCCATCCACGTTGTTGTAAATGGCAGGATTTCTCTCTTTTTCTTTTTGTGACTGAATAATATTCCTGTGTGTGTGCCTTATATTTTCTTCATCCATTTATCTCTTAGTGGACATTTAGGTTGTTTCCATGTCTTGGCTATTGTAAATTGCACTGCACTGAATATGGAGGCACAGATATCTTTTTGAGGTAATTATTTTGTTTTCCTAAGCGTAAATACCCAGTAGTGAAATAACTGGATCATATGGCAGTTCTATTTTTAATTTTTTTAAATTTAAATTTGTTAGTTATATATGTTAATATAGTATAGTGTTGATTTCAGGAGTAGAATTTAGTGATTCATCACTTATATACAACATCCCAGTGCTCATCCCAGCAAGTGTCCTCCTTAATGCCCATCACCGACCTAGCCCATCACCCACCTACCTCCCCTCCAGCAGTTCTCAGTTTGTTCTTTGCCTTAAAGAATCTCTTATGGTTTGCCTCCCTGTCTGTTTTTAACTTATTTTGCTGTCCCTTCCCCTATGTTCATCTGATTTGTTTCTTAAATTCCACACATATGAGTGAAATCATGTATTTCTCTTTTCTCTGACTTATTTTGCTTAGCATAATACACTCTTAGTTCCATCCACATTGTTGCAAATGGCAAGATTTCATTCTTTTTGATCACCAAGTAATATGCCATTATGTGTGTGTGTGTGTGTGTATGTGTGTGTGTATATGTAATACATATATATATGTACGTATGTATGTATACCACCTGTTCTTTATCCATCAGTCGATGGACATTTGGGCTCTTTCCATAATTTGGCTATTGTTGATAGTGCTGCTGTAAACATTGGAGATGTATATGCCCCTTTGAATCAGCGTTTTGTATCCCTGCAATACCTAGTAGTGCAATTGCCAGGTCATAAGGTAGTTCTATTTTTAACTTTTTGAGGAACCTCCATACTGTTGTCCAGAGTGGCTGCACCGGTTTGCATTCCCACCAGCAGTACACAAAGGAAACTCCCTTTCTCTGCATCCTCGCCAACATCTCTTGTTGCCTGAGTTATTTTTAGCCATTCTGACAGGTGTGAGGTGGTATCTCATTGTGGTTTTGATTTGTATTTCCTTGATGAGTGAAGTTGAGCATCTTTTCATGTGTTTGTTAGGCATCTAGGTGTCTCCTTTGAAAAATGTCTATTCATATCTTATGCCCAGTACTTCATTGGATTATTTGTATTTTGGGTCTTCTGTTTGATAAGTACTTTATAGATTTTGGATACTAACCATTGGCAAATATCTTTTCCCATCCCATCGGTTGTCTTTTAGTTTGTCAGAGTATTTCCTTCACTGTGGAGAAGCGTTTTATCTTGTTGCAGTCCCAGTAGTTCATTTTTGTCTTTGTTTCCCTTGCCTCCAGAGATAAGTATAGAAAGAAGTTGTTGCAGCCAAGGTCAAACAGGTTGCTGCCTGTTTTCTCCTCTAGGATTTTGATGGTTTCCTGTCTTAACATTTAGTTCTTTCATCCATTTTGAGTTTATTTTTATGTATGGTGTAAGAAAGTGGTCCAGTTTTCCCAGGACCATTTGCTTGAAGAGACTTATCTTTTTTCCATTGGATATTCTTTCCTGCTTTGTCAAAGATTAGTTGGTCATACATTTATGGGTCCATTTCTGGGTTCTCTCCTCTGTTCCATTGATCTGTATGTCTGTTTTTGTGCCATTACCATACTGTGTTGATGATTATAGCTTTGTAATACATGTTCAAGTCTGGAATTGTGATGCCTCCAGCTTTGGCTTTCTTTTTCAATATTACTTACGTTATTAGCAGTCTTTTCTGATTCCATACAAATTTTAGTATTGTTTGTTCTAGTTCTGTGAAGAATGCTGGTGTTATTTTGATAGGGGTTGCATTGAATGTGTAGATTACTTTGAGTAGTATTGGCATTTTAACAATAATTGTTCTCCCAATCCATGAGCAGGGGATGTTTTTCCATTTCTTTGTGTCTTCTTCAGTTTCTTTCATAAGCTCTCTATAATTTTCAGCATACACATCTTTTACCTCTTTGGTTAGGTTTATTCCTGGATACCTTAGGATTTTGGGTGCGGTTGTAAATTGGTTCAATTCCTTGATTTCTCTACCTGCTGCTTCATTTTAGGCATATAGAAATGTAAGTTATTTCTGTTGATTTTATATCCTGCAAGTTTATTGAATTCATGTGTCAGTTCTAGCAGGTTTTCTGTGGAGTCTTTTGGGTTTTCCACAGAGTATCATGTCATCTGCAAAGAGTGAAAGTTTGACTTCTTCCTTGCTGATCTGTATGCCTTTATTTCCTTTTGTTGTCTGATTGCTGAGGCTAAGACTTCCAATACTATGTTGAACAACAGTGGTGAGAGTGGACATCCCTGTCGTGTTTCTTTTTTTCTTTTTTATTTTTGCGATGTTTGCTTTGTCAGCATTTATTTATTTATTTATTTTNTCTCTCCCTACTTCCTTGAGGGTTTTTATCAGGAAAGTATCCTATATTTTGTCATTTTCTTTTTCTATATCTATTGAGAGGCTCATATGGTTCTTATCCTTTCTTTTATTAATATAGTGTATCACATTGATTGACTTACAAATATTGAATCAGCCCTGCAGCCCAGGAATAAATCCCACTGGATCGTGGGGAAGAATTCCTTTATTGTACTGTTGAATTCGATTAGCTAGTATCTTGTTGGGAATTTTACATAACGCTTTCATCAGGGATATTGGCCTGTTATTCTCCTTTTTAGTGGGATCTTTGTCTTGTTTTGGAATCATGGTAATGGTGGCTTCATAAAATGAATTTGGAAGTTTTCCTTCCATTTCTATTTCTGGAGAAGAATACATATTAACTCTTTAAATGTCTGGTAGAATTCCCCTGGGAAGTCGTCAGGCTCATGACTTGTGTTTGAAATTTTAGATTACTGATTCAATTTTTTTGCCTGTTAATGGGTCTGTTCAAACTTTCTATTTCTTCTGTTTTGGTTCTGGTAATTTGTATGTTTCCAGGTATTCGTGAATTTTTTCCAGATTGTCCAGTTTGTTGACATATAATTTTTCATAGTATTCTCTCATAATTGTTTATATTTCTGCGGTATTAGTTATGATCTCTCCTCTTTCATTCATGATTTTATCTTTTTGGGTCCTTTCTCTTTTTTTTTTGATAAGTCCTTTCTTTTTGATAAGTCTGGCTATGGGTTTATCAACTTTGCTTATTCTTTCAAAGAAGTAGCTGTTAGTTTCATTGATATGTTCTATGGTTTTTTTGTTTCTATATTGTTTATCTCTGCTCTAATCTTTATTATATACCCTCTCCTGCTAACTTTAGGCTTTATTTGCTGTTCTTTTTCCTTAAACCTTTAGATGTAAGTTTAGATTGAGTATTTGGGAACTTTCTTGGTCTTGAGATAGACCTGACTTGCAATATACTTTCCTCTTAGGACTGCTTTTGTTACATCCTAAAGGGTTTGGACTGTTGTGTTTTCATTTTCATTTGCTTTCATGTATCTTTTTATTTCTTCTTTAATTTCTTGGTTAACCCATTCATTCTTTAGTAGAATGTTCTTTAATCTCCATGTATTTGAGAGTTTTACAAATTTTTTCTTGGGTAGATTTCAAGTTTCATAGTGTTGTGGTCTGAAAATATGCATGGTATATGATCTCAGTCTTTTTATACCTATTGAGGGCTGATTTGTGACCCAGTATGTGATCTGTTCTGGAGAATGTTCGATGTGCATTCAAGAAGAATGTGTATTCTAAAAAAAAAAAAAAAAAAAAAAAAGAGTGTGTATTCTACTGTTTGAGGGTGAAATGTTCTGATGATAGCTATTAAATCCAGTGAGTCCAGTGTGTCATTCAAAGCCATGTTTTCCTTGTGGATTTTCTGCTTAGACGATCTATCCATTGCTGTTAATGGGGTATTAAAGTCCCTTACTATTATTGTATTCTTATCAATTAATCTCTTCATTTTTCTGCTTAATTGTTTTATATATTTGGGTGCGTTCAAGTTGGAGGCATACTTACGATGGATAGACTTTTAATTATGATTTAGTGCCCTTCTTAATCTCTTGTTACAGACTTTGTTTTAAAATCTAGTTTGTCTGGTGTACGTATGGCTACTCTGGCTTTCTTTTGACATCTGTTAGCATGATGGATAGTTCTACGTCCCTTCACATTCAATCTACATGTGTCTTTAGGTCTAAAATGAGTTTCTTATAGGCAGCACATAGATGGTTCTTTTTTTTTTCTAATCCATTCTGATACCCCGTATCATTTAATTGGAGTGTTTAGTCTTTTTTACATTTCATTATTGAAAAATATGGATTTAGTGCCATTGTGTTAAGCTGTAGAGTTGTGTTTCTGGTTATGTTCTATGGTCGTTTGTAATCTTTGTTTCTTTGGTCTTCTTCTTCCCCTTCTTCTTCTTCCTCCTCTCCTCCTCTTCCTCCTCTTCTCCCTCTTTCTCCTCCTCCTCCTCTTCCTCTTCCTCCTCCTCCTCTTACTCCTCCTCTTCTTCTTCCTCCTCCACTCAGTCCTCCTTAAAATTTCTTACAGGGCTGGTTTAGAGACATGAACTCCTTTAGTATTTTTGTCAGGGAAACTCTTTATCTTTCCTTCTACTCTGAATGACAGCCTTGCTGGATAAAGAATTCTTGGCTGCGTTTTTTTTTTTTTTTTCTGTTCAGCACAGTGAATATTTCCTGCCATTCCCTTCTGGTCTCCAAATTTCAGTGGGCAGGTCTGCTGCTAATCTTATGTGTTTACCCTTTTGGTTAAGGAGGTGTTGTCCCTAGCTGCTTTCAGAATTCTCTCTTTGTCTTTGTATTTTGCAAGTTTCATTATGATACGTTGTGTTATTGACCTGTTTTTATTGATTTTGAGGGGAGTTTTCTGTGCCTTTTGGACTTGAATACCTGTTTTCCTCCCCAGATTAGGGATATTCTCAGCTATAATTTGTTCAAGTAAACCTTCTGCCCCTTTTTCTTACTCTCTTTCTGGGAGTCCTATGATATGGATATTATTTCATTTTATGGAATCACGAAGTTCTCTAAATCTCCCCTAGTGATCTAATAGTTTCCTTTCCTTCTTTTCAGCTTCATTATTTTCTATAATTTTGTCTTCTTTCTCATCTATTCTCCGCTTCTTCAATCCTTATTGTGACTATATCCAGAAGGCTTTGCATCTCAATTATAGCATATTTTATTTCAGCCTGACTAGTTCTTAGGTCTTTGATCTCCACAGGGAGGGTTTGTCTGGTGTGTTCTTTGCTTTTTTCAAGCCCAGCTAGTAATCTTATGACTGTTATTCTAAATTCTTGCTCAGATATATTGCTTAGATTTCTTTTGAGCAAGTACCTGGCTGTGATTTCTTCCTGTCCTTTCTTTTGGGGAGAATTTTTCCATCCTGTCCTTTTGGCTAAGTTTCTGTCCTTTGTGTGTTTTAAAATAAGCTTGTTATGCATTTTAAAAGCTTGAGAGTAATGCTGTATTAAAAAGGGGTTATACACTGGTGGGGGCCTGGCACTTCAGGAAGTGTTTCTGGTATATGGTGTATACATCCTGCTGCTCTTTCCCACTGGTCAGTCTTCTGCAGAGGTCCAACTTGCTTGTATTGGGAAGTGTTTGGACGTTTAACTAGGTGTGCTTTGATTTGTTTGCTAAAATAAGCCTAATGAAGCTGATTTGTTTGTTAAAAGCCTGGAAAAAAGGAAATTAATAAACAAACCCTGACCCCCCCCCAAAAAAAAAAAGGAAAAGGAAAGGCAACAAAAACAAACAGAGAATCGAAAACTTTAAGACTGGTTCCAAAGAAAAAGAATGGAAAAAAAAAGAAAAAAGAAAGAAGCCTGATCCAAAAAAAAAAAAAGAGGGGAAAAAAGAAAAAGGAGTTAAAAAAAAGAACAAGAAATGATGAGCCTGATTCCAATAGAAAAGAAACAATAAGAAGGACAAAAAAGAAAAAAGAGGTTTACCTTGCCCTATTTCCACCAGAACTGCAGGTGTCATTTTGAAGCACTTGATTTCAGTACACTTGGTGCATGTGGGGTGCTGGCTGTACTGGTCTTCTGCAGGAGAGGTCCCCTATGTTGGCTCAGAGTCACTCTTGTCCCTGTAAATAAGCAGTTTCTAGGCATAAGCAGTCTCTGCACTGACAGTCTCATGAATCACTAGATCATGGCCTGAGGTAAAACCAAGAGTTGGAGGCTTAACTGACTATTCCACTCAGGCACCCCAAAACTAGAAGTCCTAATGGACCTGGCACCACCTCCCTCCTCTGTAGCAGGGCTTCTCTACACCGTGTCTGAGGTCCTTTGTCTTTGGAAAATAGTCCCACGCCTTTGCAGTGCGTGGCATCTATGATGCAGCACCGCTAAAAGCAGCAAAGGTTATATTCCTTCTGGGTGCATCTCTGTCCCCTGCTAATGAAAGGCCTTTTGTTGGCAGCTACCAGGTCTTTTGTCCTAGGGGAGGCAATATACCCTGTTCCAAAAGTACTCCAGGAAGGGGAATGTTCTTTTCCCATTCACCTGGAGATCCCTACACCACATCATGCACTCTGGCTCCACCTCCCTCTTCCCCAGGAGCGCACGCCACGGTTCCATTCTGAAGAAAGTCTCTCACTTCCAAAATCTGAGTTTGACAGATTTTGCAAAAAATCTGTGACACTCAGTACATCTCGCTCCCCAGTCCATGTTCCAGAGAGGTTTTCCTCTTGTGCAAAGCAGATGCCATGCTTTCCCAAACCCTCTCACTTTTTCTCTTTGTCTCTTCATGGAAAGGGTTCCTTCCCCCTCATCGCACCACCATTTTTCTCTTCCCCAATTTACTTCTACACACTTTGCACCTGCTACTCTGTCTTCCTCCAACCACGGAGATCCTTCTGTCATTACACAGATTGATTTCCAGGGTGTTCCGCTTGATCTGACCTCAATACAGCTGTGTTGGAGGGACAAGAAAAGCCCAGGCTCCCTCTACTTCTCCACCATCTTAACTACTAATTTATTTTTAATTTTTTGAGGAACCTATACTATTTTCCACAGTAGTACACCAATTTACATTCTCATCAAAATTGCCCAGGGGTTCCTTTTTCCCTACATTCTAGCAAGATGTGTTATCACATTTTTTTTTGTATTTTATGATAATCGTTCTGACAGGTGTGAGGTGCTATTTCATTGAGATTTTTTATTAATTTGCATTTCCCTACAATTAATGATGTTGCATTCCTTTTCATGTACCAGTTGGCCATGTGTATGTCTTCTTTGGAAAAATGTTCATTTCCTCTGCCCATTTTTTAACAGAATGTTTTCTATTGTATGAATTCTTTATATATTTTAGATATTAACCCCATAATAGATACATGGTTTGCAAATATTTCTCCCATTCCACGTATTGCTTTTTCATTTTGTTGATGGTTTTATTTGGTTTGCAGAAGCTTTTTAGTTTGATGTAGTCCCACTTGTTCATTTTGCTTTTGTGGCCTTTGTTTTGCATTAATTTAAAAAAATCATTGCCAAGACTGATGTCAACAAGCTTATCCCTATGTTTTCTTCTAGAATGTACATGGTTTTAGGTCTTACATTTAAGGTTTTAATTCATTTTGATTTGCCTTTTTTGTATGGTACAAGACAGGGGTCCAGTTTTATCCTTTTGCAAGTGGCTGTCCTGTTTTCCCAACACTATTTGTTGAAGAGACTCTCCTTTCTCTCTTGTATATTCTTGTCTCCTTTGCCATAAATTAATTGATCACATATGTGTGGATTTATTTCTGGCTCTTGATCCTATTCCTTTGACCTGTGTGTCTGCTTTTGATTAACATACCTTTGTAATATAGTTTAAAATCAGGAAGTGTGATGATTTCAGCGTTCTTGTCCTTTCTCAAGATTGCTTTGGCTATTTCGGGTCTTTGGTGATTATATTCAAATTTTAAGATTATTTTATTTCTATGAAAAAGGACATTGGAATGTTGGTAGGGATTGCATTGGCTCTTGAGGTTGCTTTGTGTATGGTGGACATTTTAAAACTCTTAATTCTTCCCATGAATGAGTATGGAATGACTTTCAGTTTGTTTCTGTCATCTCATTTTTGTTTGTTTGTTTTTCATTAGTGCCTTAAGGTTTTGGTGTATAGGTCTTTTTTCCCTTGGTTATATTTTTCTTGGGTATTTTATTCTTTTTAATACAATTGTAAATGAGATTGTTTGCTTAATTTCCCTTCTTGCTAGTTCACTGTTTATAGAAAACAACTGATTTTTGTGTATTGATTTTGTATATTTCAACTTTACTGATTTTTTTTTATTCTAACAGTTTTTTGGTGTTTTTTTTAGGAGGGGAAAGTTCTGTATATAAAATCATATCATCTGCAAATAATGGCAGTTAATACTTTTGAATGCCTTTTCTTTCTTTTTTTTTTTTTTTTTTTTTTGGGGTTGGGGGTGGGGAGAGCATNGCGAAAGTCGGACGCTTAACTGACTAAGCCACTCAGGCGCCCCTGAATGCCTTTTATTTCTTTTTCCTACCCAATTGCTCTGCTTAGGATTCTTAGTACTGTATTGAATAAGAGTGGCGAGAACGAGCACCCTTGTCCTGTTCCTCATCTTAGAGGAAAAACTTTTAATCCTCTACTATTGATTATGATATTAGCTGTAGGTTGGTTGTATAGACCTTTATTATATTGACTTATATTCCTTCTGTACTCAGTTTGGTGAGAATTTTATCATAAAAGGATATTGAATTTTGTCAGGTGCATTTTCTGCATATATAAAGTGATCAGATCATTTAAATGTTTCAACCTGTTAATGTGTTGTCCCACATTGATTTGTGGATTTTGAATCATCCTTGCATCCCTGGAATGATTCCCACTTGATCATGGTGTATGATCCTTTTAATGTATTACTGATTGGTTTTCTAATATTTTGTTGAGAATGTTTGCATCTATATGCATCCGTGATATTGGTATATAGTTTTCTTTTCTTGTAGTGTCCTTATCTGGCTTTGGTGTGAGAGTGGTGATGGCCCAGTAAAATGATTTTAGTATTCCTTCTTCAGTTTTTGGAAGATTTTGAAATAGATTGGGATTGGTTCTTTGTTTGTAGAATTACCATGGAAACTATTTAGTCCTGGGCTTTTTTGTGTTGCATGGTTTTTGATTATTAATGTTTATTTATTTTTTGAGAGAGAGAGAGATAGAGCACAAGTAGGGGCAGAGACATAGGGAGACACAGAATCCAAAGCAGACTTCAGTCTATGAGCCGTCAGGACAGAGTCCAACACAGGGCTCGAACTCATGAACTGTGAGATCATGACCTGAACAGAAGTTGGATGCTTAACCGACTGAGCCACCCAGGTGCTCTGGGAGGTTTTTGATTATTACTTCTATCTCCTTACTCTTTATCAAACCATTCAGATTTTTCTTTTCTTCATGATTCAGTCTTGGTAGTTTAGATGTTTCCAGTTATCCGTTTCATTTAGGTTATCCAACTTGTTGGCATATGATTATTCATAGTAGTCTCTTGATGATCCTATGTATTTGTGTGGTATAAATTTTAATGTTTCCTATTTTGTGTCTGTATTTATTTAAAGTTTTCTTTTTCTAGTTTGTTTAGCAAAAGTTTTGACAATTTTGTTTATCTTTTCAAAACACTAGCTCTTACTTGTGTTGATCTTTTCTATTGTTTTTCTGGTTTTCATTATTTCTGTTCTGATCTTTGTTATTTCCTTCTTTCTGCCAACTTTGAGCTTAGTTCTTCCTTTTGTTTTTTTAAGATGTAAGGTTTATTGTATTTCTTGTTTCTTAATGTAGATATTTATTATTATAAACTTCCCTCTTAGAACCGTTTTTGCAGCATTCACTAAGTTTTGATATGTTGTGCTTAAATTTTTAATAGCTTCAAGATATTTTTGATCTCCTTTTTGATTTATTCTTTTTTTAAAATGTTTATTTATTTTTGAGAGAAAGAGAGATAGAAAGCGAGCAGGGGAGGGGCAGAGAGAGAGGGAGACAGAATCCCAAGGAGACTTCATGCTGTCAGTGCAGAGCCTGACACAGGGCTTGAACTCATGAACTGTGAGGTCATGACCTGACTCAAAACCAAGAGTTAGATGCTTAACTGATTGAGCCACCAAGGTGTGGTTTGATTTCTTCTTTGACAAATTGTTTGTTCAGGAACTTATTGGTTAATCTTCCTATATTTATGAATATTCTAGCTTTCCTCCTGTTAATATTTTTCATTTTAATACTATTGTGGTTAAAGATACTTGGTATACTTAAATTTTCTTAAATTACTACAGCTGTTTTTGTGGTCTGTTATATGATTTGTGGTTGTCATATGATTATGAATATTCTGTATGCACTTGAGAACTGTGTATTCTGATGCTATTGGAGGCATGTTCTATAAATGCATGTTAGGTCAATTTAGTTTGATGTATGCTTTTAGTCCAGTGTTTTCTTTTTGATTGTTTTGTCTGGATGATTTATCCATTGCTGAAAGTAGGGTGTTGAAGTTCCTTACTACTATCATATTAAGTTTTCATTAATGGTGATGTTATGCTTGTGCCTCCAAAAATGTTTTTCGCACAACCTAATATTTTATATATTTAACCTAGTACCCTATATTTTAAATTATTCATTCTATAGGTAAAATTTGTTACCACAGTCCAAACTTAATTTTATACCTAACTGTTGATATATGAACCATGCTTGGAACATATTAATAATTGCCTTTGGGTTATTTTTATTATTTTTTTTAAAGTTTATTTATTTTGAGACAGCATGCATGCATGTGTGTGAGTGGGGGAGGGGCGGAGAGAGAGGGGGGTTGGAGGCAAAGGATCCAAAGCAAGATCTGTGCTGTCATTGTGGAGCTCAATCCCATGAACTGTGAGATCATGACCTGAGCTGATATCAAGAGTTAGACGCTTAACTGACTGAGCCACACAGGCTCCTCTGGGTTGTTATTTTTTGATTACATATAAATGCACTTATCATGTACTTCTGTCCATGGGATTTTTACTTTTTAAACTTCTTTGATGTATTTAAGTACTCATATTATTCTTTTTTCATTTTGCATGTGCCCATTTCTTTGGTGTTCGTATGTTTCTTTCCCCCAAAGAAATAGGGAAAATTTAAAGGTAGAGTAGGGATGAGAACTTACTTCTCAAATATTATTTCAGTATTCTCTATTCTGTTGAGATTATATACTATGCTGTATGGGACTGTATTTTTAACTAACTGGATTTTTATCCTGAATATATATCAATTGACTTCTTAATTCATTTTGACGTAGAAGAATTGAGTATAATATTTTCTCTTGCAGGGTTTCACAACCAAGTAAGACAGTAGATAATAATTATGCAAAGCAGGCTTTACACACTAAAGAAAAGCAAAGAGATGATGATGGCATTTCTCTTGTAGTGTCTGATGCTCAACCTAAAGGTTTGTGAAGTCTAGAAAATTATTGTCATTTGAATTTATGTCTTTTGCATTTATAATAATTTTTAAGTAGTTAACTTTCACTTAATCTTACATTTAAAAGATCTGTGAAAGTAAAGGGAGATTATTTAGTAACACAAAGAAAATTGCTAAATTTACTATTTGTGCACTATAGTATTCATTTCTTGATTTATTTGCTAAGTCTATAAGTTACATTTGAATATCATTTCTTTTTTGTTGTTGGGGCTGGGCATACAGCTATACAATTATAATGTTAGTTTAGCTATTTGTAAGTATTGTTTCCATGGATATGTTTGGTGATAATTGATATTACAGCTAATTTGATTATTATTCTTGGCTTCCCACTGTCTGTCCTCCTATGGCATATTCTTTATTCATTAGAATTTCTCTCAACTCTAGGAAGATGCCATTACAAGCCACTTTTAGCAAAGCTAAAGGTAAATACATCCCAGACTCCTGAACATTCTTTTTAGGCCTCCTTGCATGTAGGGTTAATTAATTGATTTTTCTTCTTTTTGTCTTCCTTTTAAGAAGACAAACCAGTTTAAGATAGGAATTTTGCAAATTTTATTAACATCCCTTCCCCCTGTTCTTTTTGTATTTCAGTCAAATGTAATTACAGCAAAAGGAAAAACATAGTTTGATTGGTTTGCTTTGGTTACTAAAGAATACTCCCTTTTTATGTTTTCCTCATTCATTATTGTACAATGAACATTTACTTTGTCTATGCAGCTTAAAATAGAGTATTTCTTTCTATTCATCCATGTCTGTGTGATAATTTAACCGTGAGCTTCGTTTTAAATTAGTTTTAAAAGTTGTACAGCAATTTTGATGATGCTTATTTGAGCTCTTCTAAAAGGGATTCGTTCTGTACTTTTTGGCCATATTTATGTCTCTTTTGTTTTTTAAGACCTCAGTAGTGGAAGTAGAGGTTGTGATCATCTTGAAGAGGGGATCAAAAATAAGGATGATACATTTTCTGATTCAAAAATGGAACCCACTCTGACTTCCAGGAAGAGAAAGAAAAGGCTTAGAAGTAATTTACCTGATTCTCATAATTCTGCTTTTTTGTTTGAGTCAACAGAACAGATAGTAAGTAGAGGTATTTAGATGTCATGTAAAATAACTTATGCTATGATAAAAATGAATTGACTATAGCCAAATATTGTTCTTCTAGCTTTCTGCTTTGGTCAAATTTCCTTCTTTTTTTTTTTTGCCAGTTTTTTGATTCTTTGTTTGAGTTTTAAAAAATAATTTAAATGAAACTTTTTTCAGTAATACTCTATTGGAACAAATTTCAAATATTATGAACAAGTAAAAAAGTTAAAAATGTTCCTTCTGTGATACCACTCCTTACTTAGTAGTTTGGTTTATATTCATCAGACGTGTTTTATTTTCTCTTACTTTAACAAATACTCTTAATACTCTATCCATACTTTCCTGTCAATTGCTTTTTTGTATGCTGTGTAAAAGTACTACCAGATTTCTTTTATCGTTAGTAATTTACTTACCAACTTCTTTAAGCCTTTCTCTACCTAGATTTTAGGGAGTTTGTTATAAGTAAAAAATTACAATACTTCATGCACACATTACCTATTTTCAAAACTTAGTATACAGTTAAAAGTATAAGACAATAATTTTTTTACTCCTTTGATTCACAAGGCCTTTCAGGACTTTTCAGGATCTTTGAGTTATAAACATGATTTAGATTTAAACAGTAATAGAGACGTGAAGGCAGTGATTGATTTAATAGTTTTTCATACTGTCATTCTAAGTTTTAATTTTTTGCTTTTTATGGAAGTCACATGGCCTCATAACTATTGTAAAATAAAATTGTAAGAAAAAATTCCTCTTATTCTGAGGCTGACTTAGGTTGTGGTAGACCGTCTAAACCACTTTTAAATATGTATGGGAATTTCCAAATTCCGGGCCTTTTAAAAAAATATTTAGGTATTTGATTGGACAGACCAAATTCTATATCTTTTTACTTGGGAGACCCTGGCAAGAGTAATATAGTCTAATTGTGTAGTTTTCTGTCCCTGTAGTTACAGAAATGATGTAATATTTTTATATTTATATTCTTTAGGAATTTAAACTTTGAAAAATTCTTTAGCCAAATTTGAAAAATACTAATTTTCTGTATGCATTTATTTATGTTCAGATAAAACAAGAAAAGGACTCCACACTATCTGCTGAATTTAAAAAGTCAAGTGAAAACTATCATCAAGACTCAAAAGTATTTGAAGAAATTACACCTGAACCTATAGAAAACGATTTTGCTAAACTATCCTCACTTGATAGTCAGGAGTTGGCTTTGAGTGCTCCTCCCAAAAGTACCTCTGACTCTACAACCACTGAAACTTTTGAGAGCTCTATTTGCACTGGTATCATGGGTAATTCTGCCCTGGTTGAGAAGAATGAGAGTGAGTTGAATGTAACAGAAAAGCCTGCTTTAAGTGAACACAGTGAAGGGAACCAGTCTTTGATATCATTTGAACCAAGTAAGTACCAGTAGGATTATAAGATCCTTTCATTTTCTCTGCTTTAGTTCGTTGTTCTGTTTCTCCTCTCAAACAAATTTTGCTGAGGCAATAAGCTGTTTATAATTAATATGGAATGTTAATTATATATGGAATGTTAATGTTGGAATATATTAACTTGAGAAAAAAAACGACCTGGAGTTTTTGGACTCTGTCCATGATTTTATAGTATTAATTTAGGTAAAGAGTGGATTACTTGGAAGCAGAAATATTTTTTTTCTTAGAATTGTGAACTGTCATTCATCTCCTCAGTAGTTTTTAGTTTTTATTTTACTTTTTAAAGTTTATTTATTTTATTTTGGTGGAGAGACTGTGTGTGCATGTGTGTGAGATAGAATGAATAAGCAGGGGAGGAGGGGTAGAAAGAGAGGGAGAGAGAGAATCCCAAGTGGGCTTGGTGCTTTGAGTGCAGCTCTGAAACCATGACCATAAACTGAGCTGAAATCAAGAGTCAGGTGCTTAACTGACTGAGCCACCCCAGACATCCCAACTAAGTAGTTTTTAAAAGGATTCTGGAAGGACCATTATTACTGACATTTTTGTTGGTAAAGCTGAATTGTAGAGTTTAAGTGCTATATAATTATTGTCATTAATTTTGATTTAATTTATTTGCAAGTTTTTGACATACTCACATGGTACAAAAAAAGGCTTTAAAGGATATACAGTGAATAGTCTCCCACATCTTCTCTTAGCCATTCATTGCTTCCTCCTGGAAGAAACTAAATGTAACCGGAGTTACAGAACAGTTTAGAGTGATGACATAATACATTTTTGTTATTCTAACTAGAACTTGTTCCTAAGTTCTCCTCATGGCTTTATCCATTTTTAAATGTCTTGAGCCTCCAGAAGTTGAGATTGTAGGTAACTGCTAAATAATAGCACTGGTTTGGAATATTACATATAAATCAGGAAACAAATGACAGTCCAGTTTCTAAGTTGAACAAAGTTAGATGGTTAAATTTTAATGGGATTATTAAGGATATATTGCTTGAATTGGAAAGTTTTCTGTTTGATGTGTGATTATTGTGATACATTTAAAAATGATTTTTCCTTTTTAGTTGTTGTTTCCAGTGATGAAGAAGGACCTGTTGAACATAAAAGTTCAGAAATTCTTAAATTACAACCTAAGCAGGACCATGTCATCACTAATGAAAATGAGAGTACTTCTGAATCAGCTTTGTCAGAACTACCATTGATTACATGTGAATCTGTACAGGTAATTTATTTCTGCTTTCTCATAGATTAACAGTGAAATATACACTATTGGCTAATGATTGTTTCTTTCATCAAGCAGAATATTATTATAAAATTACAGATTTTCTTAGTTTGAATTTTGAGATAGTTTTCATATTAGTTTGAAGGAAATGTGTACTTGTCCTTATTTTGAAGGGAAGGAATTATTTTTTTCAGTCTAAATATTCTATGACTTGAATAATTTTTTTCTTTTAAAAGATTCTAATTGGACATTTAACCACTTTATCAAAATTTCTTAGAATTAAACAGTTGCCAATATTAATCTGTCTGATCTTTCAGTACTGCGGCTAGTTGGAATTATTTTTTTTCCTCACATTCTCGTAAGGCAGCATCATCTAGAGGAATGAACATGGTTTCTGGAGATAACAGACCTGGGTTCAAATCCTGGCTCTGTCATTTGGGCAAGTCACTTAACTTCTTTAAGCCTGAGTTTCCTCATATGTTACATGAGGATAATAATACCTACCTCACAAGATTATTTTGAGTATTAAGTGAAGTAGCATAGGAAAGCATTTAGAAGAGTGTCACAAACGCATCAGAGTGTCACAAACATATGAATGTGGTAGGTTCTTTGTCTTTTTCTTCTTACTAAAAATAATATATGGAAGTGTCTTGGTTTAATGTCAGCCAGTTGTGTTTTGACATAGTACTACAAGAGTGTAGCTATAAAGTGAGGTTCAAATAATTTATTTTCAGTATTCATTCTTATCTGCCTCTTATTGTCCTATTTTAAAGAAATGATTATCAGTGCAGATAATCATTTGACTGTGGTAATCATAATCATTAATCATAATCATAATCATAATAATTATGGTAAACTGAAGTTGGTTTGTTTTTTGATAATGTCCGAGGCTGTTATCCTCTAAGGTGTGATGAAGAATTAGGTCAGTTCTATAAAGAAGTCTGGTGGTCTGATTATTGTTTCACTGGTGTTTCTATGGCATTTGGTACTCTCTACAGAATCACCTTAGCAGCTGTATTTGGAAGTTTTGTTGAAATGTAACTGTTTTTGCTTGATTGGGCAAGTAGCCTACTTAATGGTTTAGTTGTATTTGTAATGAAAACCAAGTCGTTACTGACAATGAGTTCACATTTCTAAATGAATTATAGTTTCCTTAGCATATATAACTTGATAATACAGTGTGAAATGATAGTATCAGAAAGTAACTTTTTTTTTGTAGAACTGACTGAATATGATCACAGCTAAGCAGTAAATAATGTGAAGACCTACTGAGATCTATAGGGCAGCATACCTTAACATCTCCACACCTTCCTTTGGTTTTGGTTTTAAATGAAGTTATGAGACACATGGGTTGGCTGTTTTTAGGAGGCAGTTAGTCTTTGCAAAATTTGAGACCCCAATAAGAAATTTTTTTTATCCCATCTTCTCATTTTATTTCTTAAAACACACACATACTTACAAACAGTTGGTTGTCTGACTGATTAGAAGCATTTATAGTTGATTTGGTACCTGTTCTTTAAGGGATAAGAATAACTGGAGTAAGCAATAAAAGATGAGAATGACAAAGATTTTTTATTAAGCAGATAAATGCCTTTGTGAGCTGAGTGAAGAATAAGGAGTACTACATATGTTTCAGATGAAGAATAATCACATTTCTTAGAGGTAGGAGGAGAGTGAGTACACATGCATAGTTGCTCTGGTTCTAATTTATTTGGTTGTTAGTGATATCAGGGTTAAAGAGGTTGTATCAAGGTTAGGCACATATGGAGTTGAAAAGTTGTTTGAAAGCAGTTTAAAATTCAGAAGAGATTGTGGGAAACAGTTGGTGCTGATACTTCCTGGTATGTAGCTGTTTGAGTGGAAGTGCTATGAATTTTGAAGTTTTAGGCAACTGGTTGGCTATTTTCAGACATGGAAGGAGTAAAGCATATAGATTTGATATAACAGGTGGTTCTTAGGCACTTACATCACTTCAAGTGCATTGCCTTAGAACATCATCTTGGTTTGTGAAGCAGTTTTAGATGGTCGAAATAACTCTTGCCTTGGAGATAGAAACCTGGGTTTGCTTCATCCTAACTTCATGACTTTGGATAAGTAACTTAACCAATCCTAACATTTATTAGTTTTATGTATGAAACGGAAAAAAATGCCACAAAACCCCAAACTACCTAAAGGGTGGTTATGGTGATTAAACAAGATAATATATTAGAAACTAAAATACTATGTAAATCTTAATTTACTTCTCTTGAGCTAAAAATGAATAAAGCATCTTAGGGAATACTGAATTTACAATCATAGCTTTGATGCAGAGGAAGATATATTTCTGGAACTTAGGTCTGTGGAGTTAATATAATATTCAACTATTAAAAGAGTAATATTCTCACAGTAAATCATATACTTTTTAACAAAAAAAATCTAGATAAGTATTTCTTCAGAGTAAGAATAGTACAAAATCTTTCACAAATTCATTAATAGTAATTTAAAGAAGTATTTGACTTTGAAAATCATTGTCACATATGTGTAATACTTAGGGTTATATGCATTTTATAATTTATTCCTTGTTAGGCTTCAACTGAATTATGTCCATATAATCCTGTCATGGAAAACATTTCCTGTATTTTGCCTAGTAATGAGATGGATCTACAACTGGATTTTATATTTACTTCTGTTTATATTGGTAAAATAAAAGGAGCTTCTAAAGGTTGCGTTACAGTAAGTATATTTAATTTGTTTTTGTTTTGGATTTTGGACAAAGCATTTACATATTGTCTTTTTTTTACTACAAATGAAAATAGAATTGAATTTGGTTTTGTATGGGACATTCGAATAATAATTATACCTACTTTGAGACATGTCTTTAATTGGGGGAAATCCTAAACTCATAAAGGAATATCTTAAAATTACATCTTTGATCTAATGGAGATCTAATTCTAGTGGAGATTGTACAGGAAAAAAGATGATACATAGCACTGATATTCATTGCTCTCTTAAACTTATTTGGTGGTAAAGTAAATTTTTACTCAAGGTATAGTTGAGAGCGAAAAGAAGAAATCTTGTTTTCCTGGCTTAAATTGTAAACTGAGTTCTTCAAATTCCTAAATTTATTTAAAGATCTCCAGGAATAGTTCCTATTCTATCTTTCATTTTTTTCCCCAGTAGTCTGTCTCACATATTATATATGAAACGTACACTAGATTTTACTCCATTCTCTATATTCTCTCTCTATTTCTGCCTATTAATATTTTACCATCTTTTAAGGTTTATCTGAAATATTTCCTCTTCCAGGAAACCTGATTTCTTCCTTCTAACCAGAAGTAACTTCTCTCTTTACTATGTACTTATAACACTTTTTACATTTGTTGTAAGATTTATTCTTTGGGTTCATAATTGTTCACATTTTTGCCTAAACCTCTCAGTTTTAGCCTTTAAACATCTTGTGGTGAAGAGACATGCTTTTATTTGCTTTTACACCTTCCATAAATGGTTAACACCTAAATAGGCCCTTAAAGTGTTGGTTGAATTGTGCTGAACATGTCAGATTATAACTGAGGTATTCTCCCAAAAGTTTTATTAATATTTACTGTGTTAGGGATAGGGCAGGTAATATTAAAATGGTAAGACATGGTTTCTGTTTTCATAGAACTTGTAGTCTAATGGAAGAGACAGACATATAAATAGATATTTTGTACAATAGAAATAAGTACAAGAAGGGTACATATGGGAATACCTGTCTGGAAGAATCAGAGGAGACTTCACAGAGAAGACAGCATATGATTTAAGATGTAAAGTAAATGTTTACTTGGTGACCATGCAGGAGGCAGACCTAATTTCATGTATAAATCCAGCAAATTCTAGGATCTACAAATATTGATAACATGTGATATAATTAAAATTGCTTTGGATGAAAACACAATAACAGTTTTGTTTAAAATTAATATTCCCTAAACAGCAGTTTTTAGATATTAATGATTTTGGCATGTGTGGGGTGATATTACAATTTTGTCCTTTAAGGAATTTCATGCACTTTTTACAGTCTTCATTCCCCTTACCCCCATTTTACTTTTTGATTTAAAATTCAGTTTAATCATCTTTTTTTCTGTGAGTTCTTTGTGATGGTAAAAAATTGGATAATATAAATGTATGACAACAATTGATTAGTCAGGGGAGGAAAATCCAACATAAATATCCAGCAATGAATTGTCATCAATTAATATGTTAATAGTGTATTACAGTTAGGTGGGCTTGTTATGGGCAAAAAAGAAGACCAAACAAAAAATAACAATTGAGGGGCACCTGAGTGGCTCAGTTTGTTAAGCATTGGATTTCGGCTCAGGTAATGATCTCACAGTTCTTGAGTTTGAGCCCCATGGAGGGCTCTGTGCTGACAACTTGGAGCCTGGAGTCTACTTTGGAATCTGTGATTCCCTCTCTCTCTGCCCTCCCCTGCTCATGCTGTCTCTCTTTGTCTCTCAAAAAATAAATAAACGTTAAAAAAAAACAAGACAACACTTGAATAAAGAAACAGTTTAAAGAATGCCTATAATCTTGCTTGTCCAGAGACATCTGCCATTACCTGTAGTGTACGTAGCATTCTATATTCTTCATTAGATACATATATATGTTTAATTCAAAAGCATGTTATGTATATACTGTTTCATAACTTGTCATTATTATATGAAGTTAGTTCATGTACCTGCTTTGGGGTATTTGGGTTGTTTTTAATTCCTGACTGTTGGGACATTTTGGTTGTCCCAGTATTTATTATTAGTAGTAGGGGAGTGCAGATTTTTAATAAATATAATAAAGTAGGTTTTAAAAATGTGTTTCATGTTTGTTGGAACATTTGTTATAACTGAAATGAAAACTTAAATGTTTAAAGTAATTTAGTAAACTAAAACAAATATATGCAGGTAAAATATATGTATATGAAGAAATACTGAGAAGAATTCTACAAAAATTAAAAACAGTTATGTTACCAAGGAGAGAGCATAAGCAATTTTTAAAATTAAAAATAGTGAAAAAGGGAAAAGTCTTAAAACTTTCAAGGATTTGGGGCACCTGGGTTGGTTAAGTGTTTGACATCAGCTCAGGTCACAATCTCATGGTTTGTGAGTTCACGCCCCACATCTGCACTGTCAGTGCAGAGCCTGCCTGGGATTCTCCCTCTCTCTCCCTCTTTCTGTGCCTCCTTCACTTGTAAGCATGAGCTCGCTCTCTTTCTCAAAATAAATAAGTTAAAAAAAAAAGACTTTCAGGATTCAAAAGGCTTTATTTATGTATTTATTATTTTTAATGTGTATTTATTTTTGAGGGGGAGGGCACTGACAGCACAGAGCCCCATGCAGGGCTTGAACTCTCACACACTGAGATCACGACCTGAGCCGTAGTTGGACACTTAACCGACTGAGCCACCCAGACGTTCCTCAAAAGACTTTGTATTCTCTTTTCAGACACTGTTCATAATGCTCTGCAACTTAGAAATTAAAGAACTTTTTGGTGGGGAGTAAATAAGAATTAAATTCAGTCATTTTCCAGACATTTAGTGAGTATCTATTAATGTGTTGTTATGGATTAACTGGAGATACTGTTCTCACTCTCATGATAGTTACATTTTAACTAAGCTAGAAAAATACCTAGAGT
The DNA here is from genome assembly GCF_008692635.1 of Crocuta crocuta. Classification (NCBI taxonomy): domain Eukaryota; kingdom Metazoa; phylum Chordata; class Mammalia; order Carnivora; family Hyaenidae; genus Crocuta; species Crocuta crocuta. Next base: position 1,940,063 of record NW_027531917.1, read on the forward strand.
GGGAAACTATTTACTTAAATTAGAGCCCATTTTCTTAGCGTTGGACATTTCAGTTACTATTATTATTTTTTTAAAGTAGAGCATGCTGCCTTGGACATGAACATTTCATTTTTTATTTCTCAATTTTGTTGATAGTGAGACAAATGCTTATTAAGTACACATTGTGTTCAGAGAACTATACTGGCTATTGTAGGAAGGTACAAAATAGATATGGTATGATTTCAGAGAACTGAGGTTACCTTACTCTTACAAAAACATCTATCTTATTTTCCCAACTGGGGATTAAGTTTTTGCTGGGAATAGAGCTTTGCTTTTGGGAGAGGTTACATGTTGGCTTAGTCAGCATACAGAGGTGTAAATGATTATCAGATCCTTGCCACACTGAAAGATTTGGTAGGACAAGAATACTTACTGTGGAAGAACGAGGAAGAATGACAAAGTAAAGGAAGATACACAGATACACTACCTTTAGTTCATAATTCTGTAGTAATGTCTATAAAATCCCCAAAGCAAACATTCCTTATATTCATTTTCTGTAACTAGTTATTTACATTTGCTGAGATATATTTTATGAGATTAAAGACCCAGTGAAATATGTCAGAATTTGGCAAGGGAAAATATATGCCAAATATATATAGCAGTTGTGTGTAAGTGACAGAATAATAAGATGTATTTGACTAAATTATACTAGATAATATATTTACTCAGATGCTGTGTCTAATGATAATAGCTCCTTTTGATTAAAGCTTTTATCTAAAGCTGAGAGAGATTCGGTAAGTTACCTTTAACTGTTTGTGTAAGTGGTAGAGATAATAGAGACAGTATTTGAACTCCAAACTCAGCTTATAACTGATATGTCCTTTGGCTCAAATTTTGCTTTAGTGGCTGACTTAAACTCTGCAATATGAATTTTATTTTTATGAAACTACATTATGAAATAATTTTTAAATTGGAAAAAGAAATGGAGGGGCACCTGGGTGGCTCAGTCGGTTAAGCGTCTGACTTCGGCTCAGGTCATGATCTCACGATTCATGGGTTCGAGCCCCACGTCGGGCTCTGTGCTGACAGCTAGCTCAGAGCCTGAAGCCTGTTTCAGATTCTGTATCCTCCTCTCTCTCTGACCTTCCCCTGTTCATGCTGTCTCTCTCTCTCTCTCTCAGAAATAATTTTTTTAAAAAATAAAAAGAAATGGAGTCACAGTAAATCTGTGGTTTCCCTGGGCATTGTTTGCTACTTATTTGGAACTCTGTTGGTAGTTAATTTAGGTATCCATGTACCAAGACCCTTTTTGATTTCATTTTGTGTTCACAGACTGTACTCTTGATTTGGTAAACAATCTCATAAATATATTGATCAAAAGAGAAACCTGAATAATAAATAAATAGGCCTGAGTTTCGTTGGCATTAATGGAAAAACAAACTTAAGAGCATAAGCCTATTTTAGATGAAACATGGAAGATTTAGGTGCTCCACAACTCTTGAGAGTTTATTATAAAAACAACACTTAAGGTCTGATGTGTACAAAAGATTCTTAGAGAAAATGAATGTCCTTGCATAGAAGGAGCAGAAAGAACAAAAACTTGGCTGAATCCTCAGTCAGAAGGGAATATGTATCATGGAAAGAAACATGAGTCCTGGGAGCATCAACAAAGCCAAGAATCAAACCTTGTTTTGTGGTTTATTTACCAAAGTCAGTGACACTTTGGTCTCTTGGCAGTTTCTTAGGACTTTGTCTTATTTATTCTATAAATATTCAGGAGAAATTTTTGAAAAGATTAAATGAAGTCTTACTGGTTTTTATAAATGAGCATATTGAGAATTAAATTACATGTGCTGGGTTCCTCCATAAAAACTGAGTCTTTACATTGAGACATTTTCTTGGTTTATTGATAAAAAGACTTGAAGGGCTCCTGGGTGGCTCAGTTGGTTAAGTGTCTGACTTTGGCTCAGGTCATTATTTCACTATTCATAGGTTCAAGACCCACATCAGACTCTCAACTGTCAGCACAAAGCCTGCTTCACAGACTCTGTCTCCCTCTCTCTCTGCTCTTCCCTTGCTCATGCTCACTCTCTTTCTCAAAATAAATAAACATTTGACAATAATAAAACTTTTTTTTAAAAACCTTGAGCACTTTTAATGTAGACTTTGAATATGTACTTGCGTTTAAATAAGAAAAAATAAAAATTTTGAATAGAAATATGTATTGAGTGGTAACTCATTTTTTGCTTTTTTATTTTTTTTTAGTTAACGACAAAGTATGTTAAGATCCCATTTCAAGGTAAGCTGTCATTTTCTTATCATCTTTCTTCACTGTAATTTTTAACATAAAATAGCAAAACTCTGAAATCTTTCTGCAGACATAATTTTTCCAGTATAGAAATTAAGTGAAACTAAGGTTAATAATGTGTTTCAAGTTAACACTTTTTTAAGCAGCTTCAAAAGGAGTTAAAATGTTTTATAACATCAAAAATAGTAAACTATAGTTTTAATGACTTGAGTAATATTAAGGGACTCATGGTAACTTTTTCGAATTAACAGAAATAGGTTTTTTTTGTTGTTGTTTTTAAATTTTATTTATTTATTTATTTCTAGGAGAGAGAGAGACAGCGTGAGCAGGGGAGGGTCAGAGAGGGAGTCACAGACTGAAACAGGCTCCAGGCTCTGAGCTGGCAGTCAGCACAGAGTCCGACGCGGGGCTCAACCCACGAACAGCAAGATCATGACCTAAGTGAAAGTCGGACGCTTAACTGACTAAGCCACCCAGGCGCCCCTTAACAGAAATAGTTTTGATAGCAAGAAGACTTTGGTATGATGAAATGTATGAAAAATAGGAACTGTAAGGAAAACTTACTGCACAAAATATGTAAAATGGTTTTGCATATGGGTTAGAAGAGATTTTTAATATCCTTTCTTATCTGAGTAAAGTAGATGGGAAACTATACCTGTAATATGCAGAGACTCAGAACATTTTCTTATTCTCTCCCCAACTAAAATCATTTCAGAATAATAAGGACACTAAGAAAACAATAAGAAGCCATAGAGAATAGTCTCTTTAGAGAATGAATAAGGAAAAGAATGAGAAAGAAAAATATACACAAATATCCACTTCACAAGTGAACTAGGGAAGAGAGGAAGCTTCTTTTCCAAGCCTGAAGAAGTGATCAGAGTAATTTTAATCAGATTCTCCAGGTACCCATGTATGGAATCCACAACTATATATTGTGATAATCTAATAATTAGGAAGCTACTATAAGTGGTAAGAATAATAAGGCAAGGCACAGAATAAATATATTGATATTCCTAATTGGGACGTTTTAAAAAGTTATGGAATAATATAACATTAACTTCTAAATAGAAGAAACAAAGACCTGCGATTTAAAAGGAAATAATATCATAAAAGAAAGTGCTGTAATAGTGAAATACTATGTGACAGTGCTTCTCTCATATCGTTTTTCATTAACTTGAGGTGTAATTGACATGTACTTTATATTGGTTTCAGGTGTACAGCATAATGATTTTATATTTGTATATATTGCAGAATGATCCCAATCATATGCCTAATTAACATCTTCCCCATACATAGTTGCAAAATATTTTTTTTCTCTTGTGGTGATTAATGACTTTTAAGATCTCTCTTAGTGACTTTCACATATGCAATACAGTACTAGTAATTATAGTCACCACGCTTCACATTATATCCCCATGACTTATTTGTTTTATAACTCTAAGTTTGTACCTTTTGGCCCTTTACCCATTTTGCCCACTCCACCCTCTGCCTTTGACAACCAGTAATCTGATCTCTCTATCTATGAGCTTGTGAGTGTGTGCATGTGTGTTTGTGTGTGTGTTTAATTTCACATATAGGCAATATCAGGCAGTATTTGTATTTCTCTGTCTGACTTATTTCAGTTAGTGCAATGTCCTCAGGGCCTATCCACGATGTCACAGATGACAAGATTTTTTTCTTTTTAATGGCTGAATAATATTCCATTTTATATACATAGCACATCGTCTTTATTCATTCATCCATTGATGGATATGTAGGTTGTTTCCATATCTTTGCTATTGTGAATAATGGGACAGTGAATATGGGGGTGCATGCATCTTTTTGAGTTAGTGGGGTTTTTTTCCCCTTTAGATAGATACCCAGAAGTGGAATTGCTGGGTCATATGGTAGTTCTTTTAATTTTGTGAGAAACCTACGGACTGTTTTCCACAGTAGCTGCACAAGTTTACATTTCTACCAACAGTGCTCAAGGTTCCCTTTTCTTTTCATTTTTTAATGTTTTATTATTTATTTTTGAGAGAGCACAAGTTGGGGAGGGGCAGAGAGAGGAGGACAAAGGATCTGAGGCAGGCTTTGTATAGACAGGCTGATAAGAGTGAGCCCAGTGTGGGGCCTGAACTCACAAACTGTGAGAGCATCACCTGAGCCAAAGTCTTGAATGTTCAACTGAGCCACCTAGTGCCCCAAGGGTTCCCTTCTCTCCAGATCCTCATTAACACTTGTTCTTGTTTTTTTGATAATGACCATTGTATGGTGTGAGGGAATATCTCATTGTGGTTTTGATTTGCATTTTTATGGTGATTAATGATGTTGAGTGTCTCTTCTTGTATCTGTTTGCCATCTGTATGATTTCCCTGGAAAAATGTCTCTCCAATTTCTCTGCCCATTATTATTATTATTATTATTATTATTATTATTATTTTAAGAGAGATTGCACATGCACACCGATGTGGGACAGGGTAGGGTTGGGTGGGTTGGCGAGAGAGAAAGAGAGAAAAAGAAAAAAAGAAAGAGAAAGGGACTATTTAAGCAGGCTTCATGCCTAGCACAAGCCAGATGTGAGGCTCAGTCTCATTATCCTCAGATCATGACCTGAGCTGAAAACAAGTGAGACACTTAACTGAGTGAGCCACCCAGGTGCCCTCGTCCATTTGAAAAAATTTTTTTAAACTTTCTTTATTAGAGAGAAAGAGCAACAGAGACAGAGACAGGGTGTGAGCCGGGGAGAGGCAGAGAGAACGGGAGACACAGAATCTGGGTAGGGCTCCAGGCTCTGAGCTTTCAGCACAGAGCACAGAGCCCAACGCAGGCCTCGAACTCACGAACCATGAAATCATGACTTGAGCTAAAGTCAGATGCTTAACCGGCTGAGCCACTCAGGCACCCTATTTTAAATGGATTTTTTTTCTTTTTCTTTTTCTTTTCTTTTCTTTTTTTTTTTTGCTGTTGTGTCTAAGTTCTTTCTTTATATATTTTGGATATTAATCCTTTATCAGATAATATGGTTTGCAAATATTTTCTCCCAGTCCATAGGTTGCCTTTCATTTTGTTAATGATTTACTTTGCTGTGCAAAAGCTTTTTAGTTTGTCATAGTCCCACTACATCTTCTATAATCTATAGTTAAAGACCTCTGTAACAGAGCCTCCTCTAAAACTTGTATGATACAAAGCTCAAAAATATTTAGATTTTCATAGTTAATATTTATATTTTGTTTCAAATATTGATTTTATAACTTTTCTGTTCCAATTAATTTTTTTTCAAATTTTTTAATGTTTTTTTAAATTTATTTATTTCTAGGAGAGAGAGAGAGACAGCGTGAGCAGGGGAGGGTCAGAGAGAGAGGGAGTCATAGACTCCGAAACAGGCTCCAGGCTCCGAGCGGGGCTCGAACCCACGAACCGCGAGATCATGACCTAAGCGAAAGTCGGACGCTTAACCGACTAAGCCACCCAGGCGCCCCTGTTCCAATTAATTTTTGAAAGATGTTTTTAATAAAAAATTATGGAAAGTTTCATGAGTTCAAGCCTTACCTCAGGCTCTGAGCTGTCAGCACAGCTCAGAGCCTGGAGCCTGCTTCAGATTCTGTGTCTCTGTCTCTCTGTTTCTCTCCTGCTCATGCTGTCTTTCTCTCTCTCAAAAACAAATAAACATTTAAAATATTTTAAAATTAAAAATTATGGAAAATATTCTCTTTGGTAGTACTGGCTTTATAACTTTGTAATATAAGAGGAAAACATTAGTCTTCCTCAAATTCTGTTTATGCATATATAAGAATCCTTTAAAAACAGGGCATGCATATAAAATGTTTTTATAGATAAGGAACCCAGAGGTCTAAATGTTTGTTCTTTTTTTGTAGTAGCTGTGGGAAATAATGATTTACATATTTATAGCTATTAATTATGTTTGGCTGTCACTTAAAGAAAATAATTTATTTTTTCCGTTCCAAAGAAGAAATCCAGAGGTAGGCTGAACAGGGCTGATATGGTGTTTCATTTGGTCTTCAGAGGTCCAGGCCCTATTGTTTTTGTACTGTGTCATTCCTGACATATGACTTCCATCCCTGAGTTTGTTTTATGGTCCACATGGCTGCTCATATTTTAGTAATCATGTTTGTGTTCTAGGTAGGAAGCAACAGGAAGGGGAAAATGGTAAAAAACACACATACCACCTATCTCTTGTCTTTCTAAAAAATTTATTTATTTAGAGAAAGAGTGTGTGTGCATGGGGAGAGACAGAGGGAGGAGAGAGAAAGAGGGAGAAAATCTTAAGCAATCCAGTACAGAGCTTGACATGGGGCTCAATCTCATGACTGTTATCATGACCTGAGCCAAAATCAAGAGTTGGATGCTTAACCAACTGAGCCACTTAGGTGCCCCTCCCTTGCCTTTTCAAGGAGCTTTCTTAGATGTGCATGCCAGCTAACTTCTGCTTACATTTTCTTAGCTAAAGGTAGTCTTTTGACCACACATATATTTGCAAAGGAAGCTAGGAAGTTTCTTAACTACTAAGTATCTTGCTTTCTAAATAAAATTAGGGTCTGTTACTAAGCTCTCTAATAGTGGGTAGGAAAAACGATGGACAACTCCATTTTCAGTCTCTGCTATAGTCCTGTAACAGAAAAAAACAAATACTGGGGGAAATTTTGGTAATGATTTGGTAATCATTTCCCTTAATGATGGTATTACATCGTTTTTTCTTAAAGAAAATTAAGCTTTTAAATTTTTTTTTTTAATGTTTTATTTATTTCTAGGAGAGAGAGAGAGAGAGACAGCGTGAGCAGGGGAGGGTCAGAGAGAGAGGGAGTCACAGACTGAAACAGGCTCCAGGCTCTGAGCTGGCAGTCAGCACAGAGCCCGATGCGGGGCTCGAACCCACAAACCGTGAGATCATGACCTAAGCGAAAGTTGGATGCTTAACCGACTAAGCCACCCAGGCGCCCCGAAAATTAAGCTTTTATACCAAGAGGTTGATACGTTGGATTAGAATAATTGTCTAGATTGCACAGAAATAATATCAATTATTTGTGGTTGTGAGCTGAGTGAGGAAGAAATGCTGAGAAGTTTTCTGAAGATTTTTACTCTTTTAATCTGTTTGGCTTTGCTGCCAGTTTCACTGACATTTTTTAAAATGGGGGAGTTGTAGAGCTCACGGATTAGAAGAATTAGTATTGTTAAGATGTCCATACTACCCAAAGTGATCTGCAGATTCAGTGTAATACCCATCAAAATTTCAATGACTTTTTTTTATAGAAATAGAAAAAACAGTTCTAAAATCTGTCTGGAAAAACAAAAGACCCCGAATAGCCCAAACAGTCCTGAGAAGAACATGGCTGAAGTCATCACACTTCCTGACTTCAGACTATATTATGAAGCTATAGTAATCAGAATAGTTTTGTATTTGCATAAAAAGAGACACATAGAACAGTGGAACAAAATGAGAACCCAGAAACAAGCCCAGGCATATATGGTCAGTTAATTTTCAACAAAGGAGCCAAGAATATATAATGGAGAAAAGGTAGTATTTTCAGTAATGATGTTGGGAACCTGGACAGCCACAAGGAAAAGAGTGAAACTGGACTCCTACCTTTATTATATTAAAAAATAAACTCAAAATAGATTAAAGCCTTAAATGTAAAATCTGACACCATAAAACTCTTAGAAAAAAGCATTAAGATAAGTTTTTTCACATCAGTCTTGGCAATGATTTTTTAGAATTCAATACTGAAAGCAAAGACCACAAAAGTTAAACAAGTGGAACTACCTCAAACAAAAATGCTTCTGCATAGCAAAGGAAAGAATCAACAAAAAGTAAAAAGCATTCGGTGGATTATCTGATAAGGGGTTAATATCCAAAATATATTTTAAAAACTCAGAAAATTCAATAGCAAAAAAAAAAAGTCTTTTTAAAAAATAGGCAGAGGAACCGAATACACATTTTTTCCAAAGGAGATTTACAAATGGCAAATAAGCAGATGAAAAGATGGTCAGCATCACTAATCATCACAAAAATGCCGATCAAAACCACAATGAGATATTCCCTTATACCTGTTAGAATGGCTATGATCAGAATGACAAGAAATCAACAAGTATTGGTAAATATGTGGAGAAAAGGGAACCTTTGTACGCTGTTGTTGAGATGGTAAACTGGTAAGCGGCTGTTGAAATTTTACTCAAGAAATTAAAAATAGAACTGTATGATCCAGTAGTCCCATTTTTGGGTTTATATCCAATAGAAATGAAAACGGGATCTCATTGAAAAGATACATGCACCTCCCATTATTCACAGTAGCTAAAATATGCAAACTACTCAAGTGTCTGTTGATGGATGGATGATGATGTGTATATGTACAACGGAATATTAATCCTGAGGAAGAATGAAATCTTGCCATTTGCGACAACATGGATGGATCTTTAGAGCCTTTACTAATTGAAATAAGTCAGACAGAGAAAGACAAATACTGCATGATACTGCTTATATCTGAAATCTAAAAAAGCTGAACCATAGAAACAGAGACTAGCATAGTGTTTACCAGGGTCTGGGACATGGGGAAATGGGAAAATGTTGGTCAGAGAGTATAGACTTCCAGGTATAAGATCAATAATGTACAGAATAGTGATTATAGTTAATATTATTACTGTATACTTGAAAGTTGCTAACAGAGTGGATCTTACATGTTCTCTTCATGAATATGAAATGGTATAGAGGTGTTAGCTAATGCTTTGATGGTAATTGTTTTGCAATAAATAAGTATATCAGGGGAGCCTGGGTGGCTCAGTCAGTTAAGCATCTCACTTCGGCTCAGGTCATGATCTTATGGTATGTAGGTTTGAGCCCTGCATCAGGCTCTGTGCTGACAGCCCAGAGCTTGGAGCCTGTTTCAGATTCTGTATCTCCCTCTCTCTCTGCCCCTCCCCCATTAGTGCTCTGTATCTCTGTCTCTCAAAAATGAATAAAAACATTTAAAAATAAATAAATAAAAGTACATCAAATTAACATTAGACGGTTTAAACATAGACAATGTTATATGATAATTTTATCTTGATAAATTTTATCTGGCAAAAATAAAATGAAAAGCCAAAGTAAGTATAACAAAAAAGAAAGATAAAGCAAATAGCTAGGTAAAGAGAGAGAGAGATAAGGACAGACAGCAGACTTCAAATGGCCTAAACAGTATGAAAGACTATGAAATAGATACAAAGAGAACAAAAGAGTAATGAAGAGAAAAGTGTTTAAAAACACAAAGAAAGAATGGAGGGAGGAATGAAAAGAAGAGGGGAGAGATAAAGGGATAAAGGAAGGAAAGGAGAGAAAGGAAGGAAGTTAAGAAGGGAAGGAAGGCTGGCAGGATACAGAGCAGTAAGAATAAAGGAAGAAAGTACAGTAAATAAATTAGACTGAGAAAAGATAAAGAAAAAAGCTATCAAACAGAGAAGAAAAAGAAAGTGGTCAAGATAGAGAGGAAGTAGGAGGCAAGAAAGAGAAGTTTAAAGTGGTGAGTCTCTGAGAGTAAAATACAAAAGAAATGAAGGAAAGAATGTGGGAATGAGAGATAGAAAGAAGGGTTTGAGAGGAGGAGCCAGTACGAAAATTAAGTAGTATAGTAGAAACTGGGGGAAAAGATCTAAAAGTAACTCAGTCAAAATGCTACAGTGAAAGTAATGTTGATGACTGGGTGACAGCTAAGTAGGTACGTAGGAAGCTATATAAAATAAGTAGATCCATAGATTGGTAGGTAGGTAGAGATTGATAGATAGAAGTGATTTTAAAAAGAATTACCCAAGAAAATGTCAATAAATAAAAGGCAGAAACAGAGGTAGAAAGGGAAAGAGGAAATACAAAGTGTTTTAAAATTGTTCCACAAAACAGAGAATAGGCAGACATGCATGCAGACAGTCACAGAGGAGAAATAGAAATACAGAAAAGGAGCAAGAAAAGACATGGAGAAATGGAATAAGGCAAGGAGAGAATAAATGAAATAAAGAGGAAATGTGAAAGAAGTAAAGACAAGATATTTAAAATAGATTAATTGATTATAAGGAAAAGTTTAAAAGAATGGCTCATGTGGGGACATTAAGATGACTAGTTGAGTATTTAAATACGTATTGTAAAATGCTTTTCAAACTTCAGTGTTGAGTGATATGAATCACCTGGGGTGTTTTGTTTTGTTTGTACATCAAAAATTCTGATTCAGTACATCTAGGAAGTGGCCTGATAGTCTGCATTTGTAACAGGCTCCAATGTGATGCCAGTGTCACAAGCTCAGAAGTAGATTTTATGGAGCAAGGTGCCAGGGGTTAATGGGAGGATGAATATGAAGAGATTTGTTTCAAATACGTATTCGTCTTGAGTTTATACTTGTATTAGTTGTTCAACCACTTGTTTTCTTAAAGTTGGGCCACATGACCTTCAGGACTTCTTTACACCAGTTTTCTGTTTTTTCTGAATTTAAAAAGAAAAAAAATCTTTAGAAAAGATTCTTTTTCTCACTCAGAGAAAGACCCATAATTCTGGGTGATTTCCTAGAAGTTTTGACAAGTAAACCCTAACTTGGAAGAATTTTATTTTATTTTAAGTTTTATTTATTTATTTAATCTCCACACCCTATGTGGGGCTCGGACTCATGACCCTGAGATTAAGAGTTGCATGTTCTTCCAATTGAGCCAGCCAGGTGCACCAAAACCTGGAACAATTTTAAAAGAAGTACTACCAGGGCGTCTGGGTGGCTTAGTCGGTTAAGCGTCCGACTTTCACTTAGGTCATGATCTTGCGGTTCGTGGGTTTGAGCCCCGCGTCGGGCTCTGTGCTGACTGCCAGCTCAGAGCCTGGAGCCTGTTTCAGAGTCTGTGTCTCCCTCTCTCTCTGACCCTCCCCTGCTCACGCTCTCTCTCTCTCTCTCTCCTAGAAATAAAAAAAAAAAAAAAAAGAAGTACTACCTTAGACCATTCAAAAGCTCTTGTTATTTTTGAGAATCTTTTGATAGTGGTTAGTTTGTATAGTGGAATGCAGATATTTTAGGAGAAGAAATATAGGAATAAATTGGTTTATGATAGCATTTGAGGTCTTAGTTGATAGTATTGACTAAGATAGAAATATATAATTTTCTAAGTTAAAACGATGCTTAGTTTTCTACATTGATAAAGGTCGTCGTCTTCTCCTCCCCTTTGTCCTCCTCCTCCTCCTCCTCCTTCTTATTTTATTTTATTTCCTTCTGGTGATATAGCACTTCCAGTAAGAAATCTCTCTGGACAAGTTTATATGCTATGAAAATTTAATTTCATATTTCACTTTCCTGAATATAACTGAGATTGATAATTATTTGGGCCTTTATAATTGTAATATGATCTTTTTTATGCTAATAATATAGTTTGAGGTATTTCAGTTAATATTAGCGAAATGCACTGGAAACAATTTTTGCAAAACTTTGCATATCATTCTTTTTGAAAAACATCATGTATTAAAGGAGAGTCATGTAGTGTATAAGTGTTATATTCCTAAGTGGATTCGTTTATTAACTTATTATCTTTTATTTGTTTCAGTGTCCCTGAATGAGGTTTCATTGCTAGTGGATACCACACATTTAAAGAGATTTGGGTTATGGAAAAATAAGGATGATGATCACAGTAAAAGGAGTCATGCTATCCTTTTCCTCTGGGTCTCTGCAAATTACCTTCAAGAAATTCAGACCCAACTGGAAAATTCCATATTAAGTCAGCACTGTGAGTATGAAATGACTTCTAAATTTTGGAATAACCTGAGAAGTCCTGTATATAGTTTTTTTTTATAAAAGAATTTAATAGAATGTAATTATTTCATTGAATTGAAATTAAGTTCACTTGATTAAAAATAATTTTAACCGTTAATATTATACAAGATAAATTATTGTTCTACACAATTTCTCCTGATAATTTTACTCAATCAAGAGAAACAATCTGCTAAAATAAAAGGAATACTTTATCTTTTAGTCAGTTGCCATCCTTGGCTACCTTTCTTATGAAATTCTTGCCCTTATTTCATAATGAACTGTAGTAGCTAATCAATGGCAAAGTTAAATAAAATACAGAAGTCTTTACCTTCAACATTTTCTTTAGCTTTTTAAAAAAGAAAACTTAGTTTACTTATATATCATTTCTCTAAAACTGGATTGAATACTTTTCTGTATGCTCCCATAAACTGGTCTGTATATATGCATCTTAAATATCTCCCAACTTTGTTCAGTTTTCTTTTTTTTTTTTTAAAGATTTTTATTTATTTCTAGGAGAGAGAGAGAAAGACAGCGTGAGCAGGGGCGGGTCAGAGAGAGAGGGAGTCACAGACTGAAACAGGCTCCAGGCTCTGAGCTGGCAGTCAGCACAGAGCTCGACGCGGGGCTCGAACCCACTAACCGCGAGATCATGACCTAAGCGAAAGTCGGAGGCTTAACCGACTAAGCTACCCAGGCGCCCCTCAGTTTTCAACTCCTAAAGGAGTCTAGTTTAGAACTGGGTAAATCAGATTACTAAGCTTCTTTCTTACCTCTTTGATCTCTCTACCTTGCTGTCTCTACTCTCTTGCATATTAAAGATGTTAAGTAGTGAACTAAATTTTATACCTTTAATATTATAGTAGTCCTTCCCTTATCTATGGAGGATATGTTCCAAGAACCCCAGTGGATGCCTGAAACCACAAACAGTACTGAACTCTCTGTATATTATGTTTTTTTTCCAGTACATACCTACATACATTCCTATACATATAACATTTAATAAATAAACTAGGTACACTAAGAGATTAATAGTAATAAATAAGAATAATTATAACAATATCCTATAATAAAAGTTACATGAATGTGTACATCTCTTGTGATTATGTGAGAAGATAAAATGCTTATGTGATGACATGAGGTGAATGACATAGGCATTTTGATGGAGTGTTAGCCTACTGTTGACCTTAGGGCAGCAGGCCAGGTAGAAGGTCATCTGCTTCTGGACTGCTGTTGACCATGGGTAACTGTAACTGTGGAAAAGGAAACCATGGATAAGGGAGGACTACTTAGTTATTTTGCTGTCCTACTTCCAAAGTAATTGGAGAATTCATGATTGAATAGCAGAGAAATTGGGGAAATAAAACTAGTGATTTATAATTATGAGGGGAGATAATATAATTTGAAACCATTGTTGAGTTGATTGATGAAACAAAATGATTTTGAAGGAAGTGTTTGGTTGGAATAATTTTTTAATTGGTAGATTTGATAAATGGAGGAGTCTAGAGAAAAATATTGCTTAGTTATCATTCATTAATTTATTCATATATTCATTAACAAATGCCAGGTAGTAGAAATATAGCAGCTAATACCATTGTGGAATTTCCATTTTAATGCAGGAGGAGTTTAAAATGTGGATTTTGAATCTAGGTTACTAATGGCCTATTTGGAGATTTCATTTCCCTTCGTTATTAACTAACATACAAAATACTGATATTAATAATTAAATTATTTAAATTATAGTCCCCTTGAAATATAACCCTATTGATTAAAATTGATTTGTTTCTTCTTTTATAGCAAAATCCAGTGAATTCATTTTCCTTGAGCTATACAATCCTATTTCACAAAGAGAAGAATTGAAATTGAAAGATATAATGACAGAAATAAGTACAACAAGTGGAGAATTGGAACTTTCTTATCCATTGTCTTGGTTTCAGGCACTTCCTTTATTTCAGAACCTCTCTTCAAAAGAAAGCTCTTTTATTCATTATTATTGTGCTTCGACTTATTCTTTTCCTGCTGTTACAGCTGAAGAAATGAAGATGAAATCAGTGTCTCAGGTTAGCATGTGATTAATATAATTGGCAACGTTTAGTAAAACTTCTTCCTTGAAAATCAGGTGATTTCAAAAAGCTCTGTTTTGCCATAAGGGCTCAAGAGCCCACCTGAAGGAACTCTCAATACCAAACCTAAAACAGTCTTATTTTTAATTTATTTTATTTTTAAGTAAACTCTGCGCCCAATGTGGGGCTCAAACTCACAACCCCAAGATCAAGAGTCACATGCTTCACTGACTAAACCAGCCAGGTACCCCACAGCTAGAATAATGAATCAATAAAATCAGTAATGATAACATGTGATTATTACCAAGGAATAAAATAAATACCCATGAATCTATATTGATACAAATAAATACCTAAATTCATGAATGAAAAATACTGATGGTGGATAATTGACAGTTCTTAGGAAAGTATTTCAACTAATGTGAAAGGAAGAAAAAATACAAAGCCGCATTAGGAAAACTGTAGTTACAGTAGAGAAATGTGGCAGACATCACCAGGAATAAGGTACTGACATGATGTACCTGTCTCATAATGCACTGAGAGGGTACATGATTTCTTTGGTATTCTTCCCAGTATTGTGTAACATCAATCTCATCATGAGAAAAATCAGACAAACTCAATTTTAAAATAACTGACCAGTACTCCTGAAAATATCAAGGTCATGAAAGACCAGGAAAGACAGGAATTAAATGGTATTGATACAGAAAAAAGATATTAGTGGAAAAACCAGTGAAATCAGAATAAAGTCTATAGTTTATAATATTATATCAATGTTAATTTCTTAGTCTTGAAAATTGTGCTGTGGTATACAAGATATTAATATTAGGGTAATCTAGGAGAGGCTTGTAGATCTCTGCCAAATACCTCTAGAAAGAAAGTTTTTAAAGTTTGCTATGGTGAATATAAACTTTTTTTCTTTTAAATTTTATTTTGTCCTATTTATTATATCTTTTGTTCATTTTGAACTGCAAAGTTTTCATACTCCTCTTTAATTATAGAGCTCAGATCTGTAAGTAACACTTCAAGTTAAACTTTGATCATCATATGTACAGTATGTTTTGATCATAAGTGTTATTTCAGTTAGTCTTTTTTTAAATGTTTATTTATTCTTGAGAGAGAGAGTGTGTGTGTGTACCAGGGAAAGGGCAGAGAAAGAGAGAGACACAGAATCTGAAGCAGGCTCCAAGCCTGATGGGGGGCTTGAACTCACAAACTGTGAGATCATGACCTGAGCTGAAGTTGGACTCTTAATAGACTGAGCCACCCAGGTGCCCTGACAAGTGTTACTTTGATTTAGCTATATCTTTGTAGAAATTCTAAATATATAGATATAGCTCATTCATACTGGTTTCTTTTAGTCACATTTTCTCTTAGAAGTTTAGATTTTGCTTTTGTCCTTTTGAGAGTTAATGTGTATTTATGTATCTAGAAGAAAATCTTTTCCTTTGCCATTTCTTGTCAGCCTTCAAATATGGATAGAGCCAAGCCTACTTACACCTTCCTGCAGAAACAAAGTAGCGGTTGCTACTCACTTTCTATTACATCTAATCCAGATGAAGAATGGCGAGAAGTCAGGAACACTGGACCTGTTCAGAAGTATGTACTATCATATTCTGTTTGTAATAGGTAGACACATTAGTAGTTTTCAGTCACATTGCTGATTTTAAGTAGTTTGCCTTTTTCTTTTTAATTGAGGTGTAATTGATATACAATATATTAGTTTCAGATGTACACCATATTGATTTGACAGTAGTTTACCTTTGTAAATGTTTTGAGTTTTGTACTTACACTGATGGTTAGTGATAGAAATAATAATTTTTTTATTTTAGAGAAAATGAAAACCATTTATTAAGAAAACAGCCAGTGTCGGGGCGCCTGGGTGGCTTAGTGGGTTAAGCGTCCGACTTTAGCTTAGGTCATGATCTCGTGGTTCGTGGGTTCGAGCCCCGCGTCGGGCTCTGTGCTAACTGCCAGATCAGAGCCTGGAGCCTGTTTTGGAGTCTGTGACTCCCTCTCTCTCTGACCCTCCCCTGCTCGCGCTCTCTCTCTCTCTCTCTCTGTCTCCTAGAAATAAATAAAGCATTAAAAAAAAAGAAAAGAAAAGAAAACAGCCGGTGTCATTCCATTTATTTTTATGTCAGCAAGACGTAAATAGCAACCAAATTGCCAAATTTGATAAGATTAAATTATTTGTTGAAAATATTTGAAGAGCCAACATCTGGTTTTTATGATTATATATTCCATATCTGAACATATGGCAGGGAAAGTAGGATTGCTTAATAAAGTATGCCTCAATTTAAGATACCTCGGAGTTTATCAGAACTTCCTTTTCAGGGGCTCCTGGGTGGCTTAGTCGGTTAAGCGTCCGACTTTCGCTTAGGTCATGATCTCGCGGTTCTTGGGTTCGAGCCCCGCGTCGGGCTCTGTGCTGACTGCCAGCTCAGAGCCTGGAGCCTGTTTCAGTCTGTGACTCCCTCTCTCTCTGACCCTTCCCTACTCACGCTGTCTCTCTCTTTCTCTCCTAGAAATAAATAAAACATTAAAAAAAAGAACTTCCTTTTCAGAAGTTGCTACTTTATTTATATTTCATCTTTTATATATCTTCTCATGATGGTCAGGCAGAACAGAAAGTCTGTGCATTTGATTTCTATTCTTCTGTGTGATTCCTTTTTTTCTGTTTAAAAAAAAGCAAATAAAAGAACAGGATAGAAAATAGCTAATAAAATACTAACTATCATATTAGCATTTAAAGTTTTCACATATTCTTATTTGATTTAGGTGCTTTGGTTGCCTAGATTAAATCAGTTGCAGATGACTACATCTTCTTGAATCTTTCTAGTTCAAGAAGTACAGTTATACCTTTATTTTTTACTACATTTGTGCACTGAGGACCATCCTGTCTATTCCAAGATTATAGCTGGAAACCCATAACTGCTCTTCTGGATTTTAAGAGAAGGTGACAGAAGAACGATGTCTAATTAGTTGTCATCTGTTGCCTACTTCTTTCTGGTTGTGTTATAGTTACTTGTTTCCTATATTCTTGTAAGTTTTACATTGTAAGCACTTTGTTATAGGAAACTTACCTTCTCTGCTCTTTTGTTATTTCTTTATTGCTCAGCTATTGGTATAGACTGGCTACAAGGAGAAGAACATAGTTTTTGACTGCTGGTTCTTTTGAATGGAAAGGAACTAGTCTTGGGGATTCAAACTTAGAGTTGGAAAGTAGAGCATAGGAAAATCATTGATGGTTTATTACATCAGTTTGTTGAAAGTTAAAAATTGTGCAGAAGAGAGACATCTTAGATGACATTATAACTGAGACATAAGGTATTGATTAGACAAATAGGAGGCTAGGTCACATGGGAAGGATTGGAAATGAAAAGATAGTGAAAGTACTGTTAGTAACTTGTGAAAATAAAGAAGGAAAATATAATTGCTGATATTCTATCAATTATTTTTACTCTACATTATGGTTATTGAATACACTATATTGTTCCATATAACAAATCTCTTTGATACTAGGATTTTTACTACCAGTGTGTTTTAACTTTAGTTTTACTTTTTTAAGGTTGATTGTATATCCTCCACCACCTACTAAAGGGGGATTAGGAGTAACTAATGAAGATCTGGAATGCTTAGAAGAAGGAGAGTTTCTTAATGATGTAATCATTGATTTCTACCTTAAGTAAGTACAGTGATGAATGATCTTCTCATTTGTTCTATCAGCTTTGATGTAAACTTTAAACTACATGTATATCATTGAAGTATTTAATTCTTGCTAAAAAGTAACCTGCCAGGAATTCAGAGTTTAAAAGTTTTTGCCAGAGTGCCAGGGTGCTTCAGTCAGTTCAGTGTCTGACTCTTAATTTTGGCTCAGGTCATAATCTCGTAGTGGTGGGATCAAGTCCTGTGTTGGGCTTTGCATCAACAGGGTGGAGTCTCCCTGGAATTTCCTCCCTTCCTCCCCCGCCCTCTCAAAATAAATACACATTGAAAAAAATTTTTTGTTTGCTTACCAAGGTTTTCTACATTTGACTACTTCAGTTTTTATAGACCTCAGAAGAGTTAGGTTTTTTTGTTTGTTTTAGTTTTTGTTTATTTTTTAATTTATACTACTTAACTATTACTGTGGTGAAGGAAGTATCTAAAAATTACAAATCACTTTGGGAAAGGAAAAGAAACACCTCTGTAATTATCTATCCCATCTTTAAGCACTGTAAGAGTTTACCTGTCATTTAAAAAAACCCATACCACTTTGCCATTAAAAAATAATTTTCAACTTTTTGTATAGCTAATCTGAAGGGATAGGAGGGTTTTATAAACTTCCCTGCAAAGTTTCTAGCCTGCATCTTACGTCAGTACTATTGCTTAACTACTAATTCTAGCCTTATTCCAGTCACTCAAGCTCTGAATCTATTACTAACTCTCTCAGATACTGCACATTTGACCTCTAGAAGTTTGATCTGGGTCTTTTAAAATATCTTCTACTTAGGGCCTCATGAATTAGGAGGTTTTCCAGTCTGGTAAGAACAGGCACTATACTTGTCACTGGCTATCATTCCCTCTCATACTTTCAGGTAGTTCTCAGCCCTTTCCTCACATGCACGTGGTGATCAATATTCTTCTAAATACTTGAGGAGGGGGGCACCTGGGTGGCTTAGTCGGTTAAGCGTCCGACTTTCGCTTAGATCATGATCTCGCGGTTCGTGGGTTCGAGCCCCGCGTCGGGCTCTGTGCTGACTGCCAGCTCAGAGCCTGGAGCCTGTTTCAGTCTGTGACTCCCTCTCTCTCTGACCCTCCCCTGCTCACGCTGTCTCTCTCTCTCTCTCCTAGAAATAAATAAAACATTTAAAAAATAAATAAATAAAATAAATACTTGAGGAGGAATCTGCAGATGTCTGGAGTTCTCTTTATCTATGACTCTTCCCTTTTCAGTATTATGATCTGTAAATTCTAGTTGTCTTGGTCTCTCCCGAATTTCAGCATCTCTTCAACGCGGACTCTGTCACCTGGGTAACTCCTTCTTGTGCTGCTGCCAGGAAACTACCAAAACAGGAAACGGGTGCATTAGTGGAGCTTACCTTGTTTATTTCCCGTTTCTCAAGGACCACTGTTTTTTGTTGCCTGATGTCTAGTGTCTTGAAAACTGTTGATTCACATATATTTTTTGTGACGTTTTGCTGCTTTTATCCAGGTGGGTAAATCTGATCCCTGTTGTTCCATTTTGGCTGGAAGAAGTCTTCATTATCATTGACTCCTCACCCTCCCTTTCCTCTCTACACACTCACTTGCCAATATTAGTAGATTATGTCTCTCAAATTCATTTATTCTTTTTCTTCTATCATCATGATTTTCTAGTGCTTCTTATCTGAATTGGTATTCTGTCTTTTTACCCAGTGTCCTTGTATTCTTTATCTCTATTTTCCTATCCATTAAGAATATTATGGACCCCCATTCTCCTTCTCCTTCTCCTTCTCCTCCTCCTTCTTCTTCTTTCTTCTTTCTTCTTCTTTTAAATTTCTGAGAGAGAGAGAGAGAGAGAGAGAGAGAGAGAGAGAGAGGGACAGCATGAGCAGGGGAGGGTCAGAGAGAGAGGGAGACATAGAATCTGATACAAGCTCCAGGCTCGGAGCTAGCTGTCAGCACAGAGCCCGATGCACGGCTCAAACCCGTGAACCATGAGATCATAACCTGAGCTGAAGCCAGATGCTTAACCAACTGAACCACCCAGGTGCTCCACCATTATTCTTCTTAAACTACTCTATGAATGCAATTCCCATTAGAAACTTATAGTAATTTGTTGATACCTGTTAAAATGAGTTCTGACAATCTGGCATTTGAGAGTCTTGATAATATGACACTAATCTATCTCTTTAGCCTTCTACATGTGTTACATAGTCCAGCAAAATTGAATTATAAACAGTTTACTAAACAAAGCCTATTCTTAGTCACTCTTCCACCTTAATGTCTCTGTTTCTTGGACAACTGTCCTTTTTATCTCAACCTATTGAAGTTTTATTCCTCTTTCATGGTTCCTCTCAAATGGTACCTTCCTCAAACTTTTCCTGATTTTCCAAGCAGATATTACTAATTCCTGTAATACTTTGTATCTCTTTTATGGTACTTATAGTATTTTGCCTTATTTTTTTATGTTTATTTATTTATTTTGAGAGAGAGAGAGGCAGAATGCAAGCAGGGGAGGGCAGAAAGAGAGGGAGACACAGAATCCAGACAGAATCCAAAGCAGGCTCCAGGCTTCAAGCTGTCAGCACAGAGCCTGATGCGGGGCTGGAACCCACGAACTGCAGGATCATGACCTGAGCCAAAGTCAGACACTTAACTGACTGAGTCACCCAGGTGCCTTATATTTTACCTTATTTTAAAGTTAGTTAGTGGTATTATGATCATTCTTATTCTAAAGGTTAAGCACTGGGGTGCCTGGGTGGCTTAGTCAGTTAAGCGTCTGACTTTGGCTCAGGTCATATCTCACAGTTTGTGGGTTCGAGCCCCACAGCGGGCTCTGTGCTGACAGCTGAGAGCCTGGAGCCTGCTTTAGATTCTGTGTCTCCCTTTCTCTCTGCCCTTTCCCCACTCATGCCCTGTTTCTCTCTGTCTCAATAATAAATAAACATAAGTTTTTTTTAAATAAAGGTTAAGCATCTTACATATTACTTAAAAAAATTTTTAATGTTTATTTTTGAGAGAGAGAGGGTGAGAGCAGGCAAGCAGGGGAGGGGCAGAGAGAGAGAGAGAGAGAGAGAGAGAGAGAGAGAGAGATACAGAATCTGAAGCAGGTTCCAGGCTCTGAGCTGTCAGCACAGAGAG
Organism: Crocuta crocuta; assembly: GCF_008692635.1. Lineage (NCBI taxonomy): Eukaryota > Metazoa > Chordata > Mammalia > Carnivora > Hyaenidae > Crocuta > Crocuta crocuta. The sequence goes on from NW_027531917.1 coordinate 1,960,978, forward strand.
GGGCTTGAACTCACCAATGGTGAGATTATGACCTGAGCCGAAGTCAGACACTTAAACTGACTGAGCCACCCAGGCACCCCCATCTTACTTATTTTTGTATATGTGTAGTAGTGCCAAGTTTATATTTGGTGAGATGGACTGGATCACACTGTTAGTTTTTATGTTTTATTGGAATTAACTAATACAATTTTATTCCTAATTTATTTCCAGTAGTACTTTTTTATATTTCCTTTTCACTGAGTTACCTGTTTCTCTGTATCATTGACTTCCTTTCAGAAGGGATTCTAACTTTATTTTTTAAACTACTTTCTCTTTATTTTTAAAATTAATGTGTAACTTTCAAGCAGTAACGAACATAAATCTTAAGTGTGCAGCTAGTGAATGTTCACAAATGTATACACCCATAATATCATCATAGATGATAAAAAATAGTTTTCAGCACACCAGACGCGTCCTTTGTGTCTCCTTCCGTGTAGCAATGCCTGCCCATAACCACATTAAAAAAAGTCAAGTTGTATTTGTCTTTTATGCTTTTGTTCTTAAAGCAATTGCAAGGTCGTTTTTGAATCTGCATAAACTATTAAGAATAGCAGAATTCACTAATATGAAGGGTTTAATCACTAAATCATTCAATTCCAAGCTTATGTTGAAGAATTGTTTTAGTAGAAATGGACTAAGGTTTTATATATTGGCATATCTAAGAGTAATTAAAATTTTTCTAGATTTGTTTTAGGAGTGTCATGGTTTCAATCTTACCTTTGTGTGGTATTTGGTTAGTATTTCCTTCTGTACTCTCTCCTCTGGGTTGTAAGCTATATGGCAGCACATACTACCCCCTCTGCCCATTTTATGTCTCTAGTGTAATTATAGTGGTCAGCACATGTTAGGAATTTGATAATTGTTAAGTAAATGAGTTAATAAGTGAGCAATTTCTGCTTTAAACAATCTTGATGGAAGGTGAGGTAAATAAAGAAAGTTTTAGCTTAAATCAGAGTTGATTGCAAGATTGCTTTGAATCTAGTTGGCCATTAAAATGAAGATTTACAGAACACATAAGATAATTGGGGGAAGATCAGGTAAAATCTAAAAGTAACTTACTTCTGTGGTTTTGCTGTTTTACAGGTATCTTATATTGGAGAAGGCATCAGATGAACTTGTTGAACGAAGTCACATTTTTAGTAGCTTTTTCTATAAATGCTTGACAAGAAAGGAAAATAATTTAACTGATGATAATCCAAATCTTTCGTAAGTCAGTCTTTCAGTGTACTTAAGTTTTAAGAGAAAATTATGCTGTGCTGTTGCTCCTAGTAGAAATACTTCTTACGGTATTTCTTAGAGTGAGCAGAATTACCATTTGTGCAGGCCTTTTTACTCTTTCTCACCCTTCCACTGTTCTGTTCTCGACCAGAGGAGCTGACTCTTGCAGGCTGCATTTCCAAGTGCATGTTCCATTAGGGACACTGGAAGTTGGAAGGCAAGGGAGGAAAAAATCAGGTTATTTCCTCCTTACCCTCTTTGCCTTGGGCAGTGATTTTGGCAGTGGCTCTATTTTCTGTATGGGTCACATCTTATTTTTTTTTTAAGTTTATTTATTTATTGACAGAGAGAGAGATAGAATGAGCAAGCGCACATATGAGGGAAGGGGCAGAGGAAGAATCCCAAGCAGGCTCCACATTGTCAGTGTGGCACCCAACACAGGGCTCAGTGCAGGGTTCAAACCCAAGAATCGTGAGATTATGACCTGAATCGAAATCTAGAGTCAGACACTTAACTGACTGAGCCACCAGGTGTCCCGATATTTAACTTTTTTGATGGCTTCCTGTTTGATTTATATAATTGATGGCTGAAATTGATGTTTGGCACCATGCATTTAATCTTATGCTTTGTTTTAAGATTACAGGTCATTGTTTGGCATAGCCACCTAGAAACTGAAGAAATGAAAGCAAGTAGATTATACTGTAGTTTTAAATTTTAAAATAATTAAAAAAAAAGAAATTATATGTTTGATCATATATAAAAATAATATAAAACAATGTTACATAAGTGGCATATTCCAGGGTAAGATACATATATAAGGTACTAAGATACTATACTTAGTATCTTTAATACACACACACATACACATAGTTTACCCTTGAACAACATGGATTTTAACCATAGGAGTCCACTTACATGCAGATTTTTTTTATAAATACAGTACATGCATATACTGTAAATACTGCAAATGTATTTTCTCTTCCTTATGATTCTCTTAATAACATTTTCTTTTCTCTAGTTTACTGTATTATAAAAATACCACAAAATATGTGTTGATTGACTTTATGTTATCAGTAGGCTTATGGTCAACAGTAGGCTGTTACTACCAGTTAAGGTTTTGTGGAGCCAAAAATTATATAGTGGGTTTTCAACTCCTTGGCAATGCTAAGTTCCCCTACCCCCTCACAGGTAAATACTCCTAATGCTTGGCCTGATATATAGGTAATTAGCTATCACACAAAGAATTTCTACAAATCAGTAAAAAAATAAGAAGATAGCCACAAAGCAAAGAGGTAAGGGATATAAACCTTAATGGTAAATAATCTCTGACAAAAACTCAAACTACTAGTGTAAGGAAATTGCAGACTAAATGATGCACAAACTCATTACTATGCATTATGAGATTCTGAGAGATCTGGCTTCTGCCCATCTCCCTACACTAATCTCATGACATTCTTTCCCCTCACTTACACTCATTTAGCTCAGCCTTCCTCCTTTCTGTTTTCAAATATGCTAAGCTCTTTCCTATTTTCTGACTGAATTTTCTTCTCCTGGAACTTTTTTTATATTATAACATGATTTGTGATCATTGATTTGTTTGTTTCCTTGTCCTAAAATTAAACTTTATGAGGTCATAGACTTTATCTTTCTTATTTTCTACTCTGTCCCAGTGCCCTTTGCTCAGTGCTTGTAACATACTAGGAACTCAAAAGAGAATAAGAATATATTTTATTGAATGGGGAGAGAACTCTTAGACATATAATTAAAGATTTTCCAAAGAGTTAGGAACTAAGAATAAGAGATTATATGTGTTCCCCTTATTTTCTCCAGTTCTCTTTACCCCATATAGAGTCTAATATATTATCAATCAAATAAGGCTAGTATAATCAGGAAATCAAACACCAACATAACAAAACAAAAAAAAAACCAGGTGTCTATCTTTAAGATTTTCAAATGGAGGGAGTGCCAGCAAGATGGCAGAGAGGTAGGGAGCTCCCTGCATTTTGTTTGCACCCATCTCTCAAACAGAGAAGGCCTGAAGTCATAGGACACTGAGCCACAGGAGTTTAGGAAGAGAAAGAGACAGAATACACTGGGAAGGAAACCTCATAAGTGCTTTGCATGTTTATTGGATTTGTCTGTGCGTTTGNCTAAGGAAAGAACATTGCACTCCAGGCCTATTTCAAGAAATTAGAAAAAGCGCAAGTGCAAAATCTAACAGCTCACTTAAAGGAACTAGAGGGAGAGCAACAGGAGCACCTCCAACCCAGTAAGAGAAGAGAAATAATAAAAATAAGGACAGAGATAAACAATATAGAAACCAAAAAAAAAAAAAAGTTGAACAGATCAAAGAAACCAAGAGTTGGTTTTTTGAAAAAATAAAATTGACAAATCTCTAGCCAGGCTTCTCAAAGAGAAAAGAGAGAGCACTCACATAGACAAAGTCATGAATGAAAAAGGACTTATTACAACCAACCCCTCAGAAATACAATCAGTTATCAGGGAATACTATGAAAACTTAAATGCCAACAAACTAGACAACTTAGAAGAAATAGACAAATTCCTAAACACATACTCACTACCAAAATTCACATGGAAAGAAATAGAAAATCTGAACAGACCCATAACTAGTGGGGAAATCCAATCAGTTATGCAAAATCTCCCAACAAATAAGAGCCCTGGGCCAGATGGCTTCCCTGGGGAATTCTACCAGACATTTAATGGAATTAATAATGGAATTAATACCAATTCTTCTCAAGCTATTCCAAAAAATAGAAATTGAAGGAAAACTTCTGGACTCATTTTATGAAGCCAGAATCACTTTGATTCCCAAGCCAGAGAGAGACCCAGCAAAAAAAGAGAACCACAGGCCAATATCATTGATGAATGTGGATGCAAAAATCCTCAAGATACTTGCAAATCGAATCCAACAGGATATAAAAAGAATTATCCACCATGATCAAATGGGATTCATTCCTGGGTTACAGGACTGGTTCAATATTCACAAAACAATTAATGTAATACATTACATCAAAAAAAAAAGAAAAGATAAAGACCATATGATCCTGTCGATAGATGCAGAAAAAGCATTTGACAAGATACAGCATCCCTTCTTAATAAAGACCCTCGAGAAAGTTGGGATAGAAGGAATTTACCTAAACATCATAAAAGCCATCTATGAGAAGCCCTCAGCTAACATCATCCTCAATGGGGAAAAACTGAGAACTTTCCCCCTGAGGTCAGGAACACAACAGGGATATCCACTCTCACCACTGTTGTTTCACATAGTGCTGGAAGTCCTAGTATCACCCATCAGAAAACAAAAGGAAATAAAAGGCATCAGAATTAGTAAAGAAGAAGTCAAACTTTCACTTTTCACAGACAACATGATACTCTACATAGAAATCCTGACAGACTCCACCAGAAGACTACCTGAGCTGATCCACGAATTCAGCTATGTTGCAGGATACAAAATCAATGTACAGAAATCAGTTGCATTTTTATACACCAATAATGAAGCAATAGAAAGAGAAATCAAGAAACTGATCCCATTCACAATTGCACGAAAAACTGTAAAATACCTAGGCATAAACCTAACCAAAAAATAGGACATCTATATGATGAAAACTAAGGAAAACTTATGAAGGAAATTGAAGAAGACACAAAGAATATTCCTTGGTTATGGGTCAGAATAATAAATATAGTTAAAATGTCATTACTACCCAAAGCAGTCTACACATTCAGTGCAATCACAATCAAAATTGCAGCAGCATTCGTCTGAAAACTAGAACAAACTATCCTAAAATTTGTATGGAACCACAAATGACCCCAAATAGCCAAAGTAGTATTGAAAAAGAAAACCAAAATGGGAGGCATCACCATCCCAGACTTTAGTCTCTACTACAAAGCTGTCATCATCAAGACAGTATGGTATTGGCACAAAAACAGACACACAGACCAATGGAATAGAATGGAGAACTCAGAATTGGACCCACAAATGTATGGCCAACTAATCTTTGACAAAGCGGGGAAGGGCATCCAATGGAAAAAAGACAACCTCTTTAACAGATGGTGCTGGAAGAACAGGACAGCCACATGCAGAAGAATGAAACTAGATCACTTTCTCACACCATACACAAAAATAAACTCAGAATGGATAAATTACCTGAATGTGAGATAGGAAACCATCAAAACCCTAGAGGAGAAAGCTGGAAATAACCTCCTTGATCACAACTGCAACAAGTTTTTACTTGACACATCCCCAAAGGCAAGGGAATCAAGAGCAAAAATGAACTACTGGGACCTCATCAAGATTAAAAGCTTCTGCATGGCAGAGGAAACAATCCATAAAACTAACAGGCAACCAACAGAATGGAAAAAGATAGTTGCAAATGACATATCCAATCAAGGGCTAGTGTCCAAAATCTATAAGGAACTCATCAAACTCCATACCCGAAAAACAAGTAATCCAGGGAAGAAATGGGCAGAAGACATGAACAGACACTTCTACATAGAGGACATCTAGATGGCCAACAGACACATGAAATGATGCTCAGCTTCCCTCCTCATCAGGAAAATACAAATCAAAACCACTCTGAGATACCACCTCACGCTGGTCAGAGTGGATAAAATGAACAAAGCAGGAGACTCTAGATGCTGGTGAGGATGTGGAGAAACAGGCACCCTCTTACACTGCTGGTGGGAATGTAAGCTGGTGCAACTGCTCTGGAAAACAGTATAGAGATTCCTCAAAAAATTAACAATAGAATTCCCCTATGACCCAGCAATAGCACTGCTAGGAATTTACCCAAGGGATACAGGAGTGCTGATGCATAGGAGCACATGTACCCCAATGTTCATAGCAGCACTTTCAACAATAGCCGAAACATGGAAAGAACCTAAGTATCCATCAAGTGATGAATGGATTAAGATGTGGTATATTTATACAATGGAATTCTACATGGCAATGAGACAGAATGAAATCTGGCCATTTGTAACAACATGGATGGAACTTGAGGGTGTTATGCTGAGTGAAATAAGTCAGGCAGAGAATGAGAAATACCATATGTTTGCACAGTAGGTGGATTTGAAGGAAGTTAACGGAGAATGAAACGGAAGAAGAAGGGGAAAAATAGTTGAGGAGAGGGAGAGAGGAAAACCATGAGAGACTCTTGAATGCTGAGAACAAACTGAGGGCTGATGGGGGTGGGGGAGAGGGGAAGGGGGGTAATGGGCATGGAGGAGGGCACTTCTTGGGATGAGCACTGGGTGTTACATGGAAACCAAATTGACAATAAACTATTAAAAAAATAAAAATAAAAATATTGCTACTAAAAAATGATTTTCAAATGGAAAAACAAATTAATAGGCTATGCACTATTTGAAAATAATTATTTATAATCTTATAATTACTGAGTTGTGAAATAAAATTCAATAAACATATGACATTTGATTATTTTATGAAGATAAAATCTACATAGTGTCTAATTCCTACCACCTTCTTATTTTAGCTCATTCTAAATTCCGTGTTCTTCCTAATGTTTACTCCTGTGAGTATGGCTAGATATTCAGATGAGCAGGGATGGGGCAAAGATACTTTTTCCTATATATTTATATACTTGGCATATAAATATAAAAGAACTTAATTACTTAATTTCCTGCATAAAAAAGAAATTCTTGGAGCACCTGGGTGACTCAGTGGGTTATGCCTCCAACTTTGGCTCTGGTCATGATCTCACAGTCACGGGTTTGAGCCCGGTGTCAGGCTCCATGCTGACAGCTCAGAGCCTGGTGCCTGCTTCAGATTTTGAGTCTTTCTCTCTCTCTGCACCTCCCCTATTCAAGCTCTGTCTCTCTTTGTCTCAAAAGTAAACATTTAAAAAAAAAAAAACTTCTTGTAGGGCCTGAGCCAGAAGTTANGGGGCGGGGAGAGAATCTTAAGCAGGCTTCACGCTCAGTGCAGAGCTAAACACTAGGCTCGTTCCTGTGACCCAGAGATCATGACCTGAGCTGAAATGAAGAGTCGAATGCTCAATCAGGTATCCACTCAGGCACCCCTTTAAAACTTTTTTTGATATTCAAACTTGGTTTGATATCTTCCTTCCTTAATTTTCCTGATAAGGTAAAGAAAAGAAACAATTATTTGTATGTCCCAGTTCTTTTCTTGTTGGCTTTTCTAAATGCTGTAACACAATTCCTTTGTATCCCTTATGACACATTTTAATTACTGTTTTTTTCTGCTCTCTTTATTTGGTAAACTCCTTAATGGCAGTGTGAGTGATTTTTATTATTTATTTTTAAGAACCTAATAAATATTTGTTTAAGAAATAAAATGAAAGGTGGCTCATAGGTGGGCATATTTAAGTAATTGTCTTATAATTTACATATATATAAAGAAAGGAGATGTCATCTTTAAAAAACTCTGGGAATATATGCTTCATTCCTCCTCTTCTGTTAAGTTTAACACCTCTCTCATCACAGGTATAACATTTAGACAATTCTCTTAAGGTTTAATGATAATTTTATCATGCCCAGATGGAACTAAACTGAATATATAGGTATAGCTGTTTACATTCAGTTACTGAACTATTTTTGAAGTCTTTAAAACATTTTATAAATTGCCTTTATTCTATCTATGACATTGTTTATAAACAGTGTTTAGGTTTAACAACAATTAGGAATCAATGAAAGGAAATTAATATTATATATCTTAATGTGTTAAATTTATATATCTTAAAGAAGATGGTTAAGTAAACTGAACCTAGCATTTTTCAGTGTTTCAAAATGACTCTTGAAATTTATATCTTACATTTTTAATTTTTTATGTAAAATACATCTATCTTTCATGTTCCCAGAATGGCACAGAGAAGACATAAAAGAGTAAGAACATGGACTCGTCACATAAACATCTTTAACAAAGATTACATCTTTGTGCCTGTAAATGAGTCGTGAGTATTTCAGATTATTTAAAAACAAAATTGGGGAGTACAGAAAAAAATACTTTGTTTTTAGATTAATAATCAGTAAGATAATGGGTATGTATGTCAACTACTATGTTTAAATTTTCCAAAGAAGTGGCTAAAACAATGAGTGAGCTATATTAGATTTTGGTTTGACAATTGGTATATTGTAAATATAGTGGAAAAAGTATAATGGGAAATGCTTATAAGACTATAATGACTGAGACATTGAATTTTTCTTTTTTGGACCCAAAAGAATTTCTAAGTAAAAGATCAAAAGATTTTAGAATAAATCTTAAAATATTTAAGAGGAAAAACTGTTTAAGCACTAACAGAAAAAAAGGTGATGCTATGAGTCTATTTATTAAAGCAGTTCTTCAATAGGAAGCACTCATTATATGAAAGTAAAAAAATTGGAAATAACTCAGATTTTACCGTAAGTAGTCTTACTACTTATTTAATTACTTTTGGAATGTGTATTCCATTTTGTGTCAGATATTACAGTGTACTTCTTCAAAATTGGTATGAAGTTTGTCCCACCCACTTTCTCAGCTGTAGATCTAGAACACATTGCTCTGCATTGTTTAGATTTCGTGTTATTAAGATTGTATTTCTTTTCCAACAGGTCTCATTGGTATCTTGCTGTCATTTGTTTTCCATGGTTAGAAGAAGCTGTGTATGAAGATTTTCCACAAACTGTACCCCAGCACTCCCAGACTCAGCAGTCTCAACAAGACAACAAAACAATAGGTGATAAACTTAATGCAAATACTGGTTTTTTTTTTAATGTTTTTTATTTAATTCTAGGAGAGAGAGAGAGAGACAGCGTAAGCAGGGGAGGGTCAGAGAGAGAGGGAGTCACAGACTGAAACAGGCTCCAGGCTCTGAGCTGGCAGCCAGCACAGAGCCCGATGCGGGGCTCGAACCCACGAACCGCGAGATCATGACCTAAGCGAAAGTCGGACGCTTAACCGACTGAGCCACCCAGGCGCCCCATGCAAATACTGGTTTTAATGATGATGGCAACAGTAAAATGATTATGGTGAAAAATATAAGGTTAAAAGATGGTATATATACATATTTTTTTTTTTTGAGAGAGAAAGGGGGAGGGGCAAAGGGGCCAGAGAGAGAATCTCGAGTAGGCTCCATACTCAGCACAAGTATGGGGCTTGATCTCACAACCCTGAGATCATGACCTGAACTGAAATCAAGAGTTGGATGCTCAACGGACTGAACCACCCAGGAGCCCTGGTGGTAGGTTTTTTTTGTTTTGTTTTGTTTTTTTAATGAAACTAATTAGAAGAAAGAATAAGAAATTTGAAATTTTCATATAGATGCCCAACCTCATGTATAGACAAAATGTAATTCTTATGTTAGAATGTTATGTCAAGTGGATCTTCAGGCATAGACCAGTTCAGGTCTTTTGCCTCCTTGGTTAAGTTTATTCCTAGGTATTTTATCCTTTTTGATATGATTGTAAGTAGAATTGTTATCTTAATATTCCTTTCTGCTACTTTGTTATTAGTATATCAAAATAGAACAAATTTCTGTACATTAATTTTGTATTCTGCAACCCTACTGAATTCATGGATTTTAAGAGTTTTTTTGTGGTGAAATCCCACATTTTTTCTTAATGTAAATGAACACATTTCTTTTTAATGCTAGTAAACTGACTAGGCTTACCTAAAATTCTTACTTAAAATTCAGGTGTCTTAAAATTCTTCCATGATTTTTCTTGTTACAACCAAAATCTTAATTCTGTAAGCAAATAAGCCTACTTATTTTAGAGAAAAAAATCAAATTACGTGTTTATAACTATAGTCTAAGCAGTAAGCAGAATTATTAATAACTATTATTATTAATACTGGCCCAAACCAAATCTAAATACTTGGTATTAGATATAAAATAAACACTCATTATTGCTTTGTTATTTCTAACTAGATAATGATGTACATACGACTTCAACAATGTCCTTGGGCACAGAGGATTCCCAAGTAAGTGTGTTCTTTATAGATCTGAAAGAAGGAAAACCCTTGAGTATAATAATTTTATCTGTAAAATAGGGCACAGTGAGATGGACTGGGGTGGATATTGTTGGACCATGATAAATTGTGTTGTTTGATGGTTCTTTGATGTATTTTATGGGGAGAGGAAAGAAAACAAGTGAAATTGTCATTCTTCTTACATTTGTTTAGCTTACTTTAATTTTCTTGATTTGTTTATTCACTAGTTTATCTGAACAGTTTGGTTGACTACTTCGCTAATTTCTGTGGGTCAGATGTATTTCTGTTCTTCATTATATCAGCACTTCTTTTAGCTTGTTTTAATTTGNTTAGTTTCAGGTGTACAATATAGTGATTTTTGGCAAGTTTAAATGTTAAACTATGCTCACCACAAGTATAACTACCATCTGTCACCATACAGTGCTATTGCAGTATCATTTACTATATTTCTTATGCTGTACCTTTTATTCCCGTAATTTGTTCCATAAGTAGAAGCCTGTATCTTCCACTTGCCTTCACCTATTTTGCCCGTACCCTGATCCTCCTCCCATCTGGCAACCATCAGTTTGTTGTATATATTTATAGATTTGTTTCTGCTTTTTATTTTGTTTATTCAGTTTTTTTAGATTTCACATATGAGTGAAATCCTATGGTATTTGTTTTTCTCAGTCTGACTTATTTCACTTAGCTTAGTACCCTCTAGCTACATCCATGTTGTTGCATACCACATCTTCTTTATCCATTCATCCTTCAATAGGGGTGCCCGGGTGGCTCAGTTGATTAAGCATTCATCCTTCGATGGACACTTGGGCTGCTTCCATATCTTGGCTATTGTAATTAATGCTGCAGTAAGCGTAGTGGTCCGTATATCTTTTCAAATTAGTGTTTTTATTTTCTTTGGGCAAATACCAAGTAGTGGAATTAGTGGATTGTATGCTATTTCTATTTTTAATTTTCTTTTTTTAAAGTTTATTTATTTTGAGAGACAGTGCAAGCAGGGGAAGGGCAGAGGGGGTACGGGGGAGAGAGAGAAAGAGAGAGAGAGAGAGAGAGAGAGAGAGAGAGAGAATCCCAAGCAGGCTCCACAGTATCAGTGCAGAGCCCAGTGCAGGACTTGAACCCATGAACTGTGAGATGACCTGAGCCAAAACCAGGAGTCAGACTTGTAACTGACTGTACCACCGAAACAACCCCTCTATTTTTATTTTCTGAGTAACCACTGTGTTTTCTACAGTGGCTGTAGAAAACGAATTTGCATTTTCACCAACAGTTTATGGGGATTCTTTTTTCTTCACATTTTTGCCAATACTTGTTATTTTCCTCTTTTTTATTTTAGCCATTCTGCCAGGTGTAAGATGATATCTCATTGTGGTTTTGATTTGCATTTCTCTGATGACAAGATGTTGAACATCTTTTCATGTGTCTGTTGGCCATCTGTACGTCTTCTTTGGAAAAATATTCAGATCCTCTGCTCATTTTTAATTGGATTTTGTGTGTGTGTTGAATTGTGTAAGTTCTCTATATATTTTGGATATTAACCCTTATCAGCTATATCATTGGTAAATACCTTCTCCCATTCACTAGGCTGCCTTTTCATTTTGTTGACGGTTTCTCTTGCTGTGTAAAAGCTTTTTATTTTGATACAGTCCCAGTAGTTTATTTTTAAGTTTCCCTTGCCTGAGGAGACAAATCTAGAAAAATGTTGCTAAAGCCAACATCTGAGAGATTATTACCAATGTTTTCTTGAAGTAGTTTTATGGTTTCAGATCTCATATTTATTTTTGTGTATGGTGTAAGAAACTGGTACAGTTTGAATCTTTTGTGTGTAGCTGTCCAGTTTTCCGAACACCATTTAATTGAAGAGACTGTTTTTCACCCCTTGTTTGTTCTTGCCTCCTTTATTGTAGATTAATTGACCATATATATTTGAAATCTGATATGGTGACACTTCCAGCTTTGTTCTTTTTCAAGATAACTTTGGTTATTTGGGGTCTTCTGTGGTTCCATACAAATTTTAGGATTTTTTTTTCTAGTTCTGTGGAAAATACTGTTGGTGTTTTGATATGGATTGCACTGAATCTGTAGATTACTTTGTGTGGTATGGACCTTTTAACAATGCTAATTCTCTACCATGAATGTGGTGTATCTATCCATTTGTTTATGTTGTCTTTAATTTCCTTCATCAGTGTTGTATAGTTTTCATCAGTTTTTATATAGTAAGGATAGATCTTTGACCTTAAGTTTACTCTTAGAGCTTAAGTTTACTCTTAGGTAATTTTTTTGTGTGTGTAATTGTAAATGGAATTATTTTCTTAATTTCTATTTCTGCTGTTTTGTTATTAGTGTATAGAAATGCAGCAGATTGCTGTATATTAATTTTGTGTCTGCAACTTTATTGATTTCACTTATCAATTCTAATAATTTTCTGGTGTGGTCATTAGGGATATATTATGTATATATAATATCATGTCATCAGCAAATAGTGACAGTTTTACTTCTACCTTAGCAATTTGGTTGCCTTTTTTTTCTTTTCTTGTCTAATTTCTGGACTTTAGTACTATGTTGAGTGAAAGTGATGAGAGTAGACATCTTTGTACCTGATGATAAAGGAGAAGATTTTAGCTTTTCTCCATAAGTATGATGGTAGCTGTGGGTTGTAATACATGGATTTTATGATGTTGTTGAGCTATGTTCCCTCTAAACCCAGTTTATTGAGAGTTTTTATCATGAATGGATGCTTTTTCTGCGTCTTTTAAGATGAGCAAATGGATTTTATCCTTTAATTTGTTCATGTGATGTGTCACATTGGTTGATTTGCAGATACTGAACCATCCTTGCATAGCTAGAATAAATCCCACTTAATTGTGGTGAATGATTCTTTAAAAGTACTTTTGTATTCAGTTTGTAAAATTTTAATGATTTTTCCATCTGTGTTTATCAGGGATATTGGCTTGTAGGTTTTTTTTGTAGTGTCTTTGTCTGGTTTCAGTATCAGAATAATGCTGGTCTCATAGAATGCATTTGGTAGTTTCCCTTCTGTTTTTGTTTGGAATAGTTGTAGACAATAGATACTAACTCTTATTTACATGTTTGGTAGAATTCATCTGTGAATCTCTCTGGTCATTAACTTTTTGTTTGTTTTTTGATTATTGATTTAGTTTCATTAGTAGTAAAATTGGTCCGTTCAGATTCTCTATTTCTTTCTAATTGAGTTTTAGAAGATTGTGTGTTTCTAGGAATTTATTCATTTCTTCTAGATTGTCCAAATTTTTGGCATATAAGTTTCCATAGTTTTTATAATCCTTTGTATTTATGTGGTGGTGTTATTTCTCATCTTTCGTTTCTGATTTTATTTATTTGAGTCCTCTTTTTTCTTGATGAGTCTGGTTAAAGGTTTCTTATTTTGTTTATTTTTTTACAAAAACTAGCTCTTGGTTTCATTAATCTATTTCTAATATTTTTTTTTTTAGTTTTTATTTCATTTATTTCCATCCTGATCGTTATTATTTCCTTCCTTCTACTACCTTTGGACTTTGTTGAATCTTACTTTTCTAGTTTCTTTAGGTATAAGGTTAGATTGTTTATTTCAAAATTTTCTTATTTGTTGAGGTAGGCCTATATTACTATAAACTAACGTCTTAGAACTTAGCATCTCAAAGATTTTGGGCTGCTGTGCTTTCATTTTCATTTATTGCCATGTATTTTTGTGATTTCCTCCTTGATTTCTTTGTTGACCCATTGGTTGTTTAATAGCATGTTTAGCATCCACATATTTGAATTCTGTTAACTATTTTATGGACTTCCAAACTCTTATGCATGGTCTAGATTTGGTGTCTTAATTGATTAATATAGCCACCTAGTGATTTTTCTGTATGTATAGACAGCAGTAGCCTTGCTATCTTGGCATAGGCTTATGTCTTTACTGTTACTGGTATAGGGTGAGCAGAAGAAAGGAAGTTTCCTTTTCTGCTCTAACAGTGGCACAATAGGAGACCTTCTTCTTGTAGAAACAGGCTTCCCAAATTAGGTTCCTTAGACCACTTGTTCTAAGATGCTGATTATGACAAAAAGGATTGTATGGTCAGTTAAGCTGGTTAAACCCTGTGTCCTGTTTCTCTCTTAAAGATTCACTGTTACAGGAGTACTCTGTCGGATAAGCGTCTGACTTCGGCTCAGGTCATGATCTCACGGTTCATGGGTTTGAGTGCTGCATCGGGCTCTGTGCTGACAGCTAACTCATAGCCTGGAGTCTGTTTCAGATTCTGTATCTCCACCTGTCTCTGACCCTCCCCTGCTCTCTCTCGCTCTCTCTCTCAGAAATAAATAAAACATTAAAAAAAAAAAAGATTCACTGTTACATTAGAATAATAAAGGTACTGAGAAGTTACACATTAAATAATCTGCTTAAGTTTGACTTTTTGTTTCCCACATTTGTCTCCAGTGATATCATATATTGAGTTAGAGAATGTATGTAAAGACAGGTTAAATTAACTTATTTATCTTTGCTTGAGATGGTAATTCTGAATAGAAGTAATTAAAGTTCTAGGTTATGTCAAAGTTCTAGAACTTCTTGAAGCTACATGTAAAAGTGTGTAAGATACTGTTTCACCAGTGTAAGAAAATAAATCAGTGAATTTTTGAAAAGACGATGTTGGCTCCCTTTAGATGATGAAAAGAACTCTTACTTGAAATGTCAATTTCAGAGTTATTTCGAACATTATAAAGATTAACTGAATAAACATTAATGTATTCAAACTGATTTTAATTGCAAAGTCATAAAAATTCCTGTTATTTCAGAGTACCAGGACAAATGTATCAGTACCAGTACCAAAGAAAATGTGTAAAAGGTAGGTACTTGTTATAATAATAGTTTTCTCAGATATTTAAATTTACTTCATATACAAATATGTACATCTTGATTTCTTCTTTTGATTTTCATAGGCCATGCATTCTCATACTAGATTCCTTGAAAGCTGCTTCTGTACAAAACACAGTTCAGAATTTACGAGAGTAAGTAATGACAATTTTACCCTCAGTCTGTTATCTAAAATCTCAGTAACTTTGAAGCTACTTTATTTAAGAATTACTGAAAAGACTGTATCAGGAATTATATCTTGTTATGCATTTAGATGAGGTCTACAATCTAATCAGTAATAAATATCCCTTATTGTATGTTAATAAAGTATTAATATTTCTCAGATATTAACTTGTATATATTGAAAGTAAAATCAAAATTTATATTCATAACAACAAAAAGCAGAATTTTCGCAAAGGAGCATTGTAGATATTAGTGGTTCTCAAAAGTATCAATCCAGAGAAAATAAGAATTTCACATTAAAAAAAAAGAATTTCACATTTTTATTACTTGTGTGTGTATATATTGGGCTGCCTAGCTGGCTCAGTTGTAGAGTGAGCATGTGACTCTTGATCTCAGGGTCTTGAGTTTAAGCACTGTTGGGTGTGGAGATTACTCAAAAAAAAAAAGTGGGGGTGGTATTTGTGTGTGTATATAAGTGTGTGTGTGTGTCTAATTTTATAATTTACTATAGGATCTGGAAACAACTAGGAACTAAAGTTTTAAAGTAATTTGTTTAGTAGTTAACAAGTACAGTAGTTTGTTAATAATATAAATGAGCTTATGTGTGTGAGTTGTGAAAGTTGGATTGTTGAAAACTCTAGCTATTAGTTTGAAACTCAAATGATTTTCTTTTAAATAGAAATCCTTGAAGCCTCACCTATTATAATTTGAACTCTTAAATTTGGAAATTTGACTTGAGGCAACACATTTATCAGTAAATATTTTTCCATCTTTGGTTGAATAATAGTAAAGAGATTTCTACTAGAATCACTCTACTTTTTGATGATTCAAGGTATTTAGAAGTAGAGTGGGAAGTGAAACGAAAAACTCACCGTGAATTCAGCAAAACAAACATGGTGGACCTATGCCCTAAAGTTCCTAAACAAGATAATAGCAGTGATTGTGGAGTATATTTACTGCAGTATGTGGAGAGCTTCTTTAAGGTATGTAAAGATTCTTTATTCACAGTTCCCAGCATGCAATCACAAATTACTGGACAAACAAAGAAGCAAAATATTACAGGTGACCAAGAAAGAAAAAAATAAATAAAATCACATATAATCCAGATATTGGAGTTATTTAATGGATAAGAACTTTGAAATGCTTTGAATAATATGTTAGAGAAAATATTCCAAGTGAACAAAATGGATGAAAAGGTGGAATCTACTAAAAAAGATCAAATGGGTATTCCACAGCTAAAAATTCATAATAATGTATCTGAAATTAAGAGCATGTTGGCACTTGTGATGAGCACTCGATATTGTATGTAAGTGATGAATCACTAAATCCTACACCTGAAATTAATATTATACTGTATATTAACTAACTGGAATTTAAATAAAAACTTGGAAGAAACAATGGGAACTTATTGCTTGAGCTTAATGGCAGACTTGGATGCAGCAGAAGACAAGATTAGAACTTAAAAAAAAAAAAGGCAAAAGGGGCACCTGGGTGGCTCAGTTGGTTAAACATCCAGCTCTTGATTTTGGCTCAGGTCACAATCTCATGGTTTGTGGGTTCAAACCCCATGTCGGGCTCTGCACTGACAGTGTGGAGCCTGCTTGGGATTCTCTCTTTGTGCCCTTCCCCTGCTCACTATATCTGTCTCTCTAAATAAATAAATAAATAAACTTCAATAAATAAATAATAAATAGGGCAATAGAAAGTATTCAACTGTATTTCAGAGAGAAAAAGAACATACAGAAGAGACGAGTGTGATGCAAGTAAAAATTTCAAATGTACATGTAATTGGAGTTCCAGAAGTCTTAGGTTGGGAGAGAAAGGCAGACAAAAATTTGAAGAAAAAAATGTCAAAACTAAAAGACCCATACATTCAAGAAGCTCAAAAACCCATAAGCTGGATGAGTACAATGACAAGCATGAGTGCTCTTGTCTCGCTCATCAGCCATGCTATAGATAACGGAATTAAAGAAATTTTAAAAGCAAGGGACCACACTTTGCTTTTTAAACTGTCAGCTCATTACTTCAGTCATTACCAGTATTATTTGTGAAGCCCCTCTCCCCTCTCTGGAGGTCAGAGAGGTGAGACTGAAAGTTCCAACCCTCTAATTACATTGTTGGTTGTCTTGGCAACCAGCCCCGTTTTTTGGTGTGGTATAATGAAAGTGAGTATAGAAGCAGGGTATTTTTGATTAGAAGCTTGCTTGGAGAATTCTTTTTTTTTTTTTAATTTTATTGTTTATTTATTCTAAGAGAGAGAGCATGAGTTGGTGAGGCAGGGAGAGAGAGAGAGAGAGAGGGAGGGAGAGAGAGAGAGAGAGAGAGAGANGACAATTTTTTTCCCCTGAAAGTGAGAGAGCACAGGGGAGGGGCAGAAACAGAGAGAGAGAGAGAGAGAGAGAGAGAGAGAGAGAGAGAGAGAGAGAATCCCAAGCAGGCTCTGTGCTGTTAGTACAGAGGCATGGGGCTCCTTCCCCACCCCCACTGAACCATGAGATCATGACCTGAGCTGAGATCAAGAGTTGGCTGCTTAACTGACTGAGCCACCCAGGTGCCCCTTGTTTGGAGAATTCTTAAAGGTACTTTAAGCATGTGAGGGTTATAGTATACAGTTGGAACTTATGATACAATTGGGGAGGAATGATAATGTATAGTTTTAGGTGAATTGTATAGTATGTGAATTCTATCTCAGTAAAGCTGTTATTTAAAAAAAGTTAGCAATTTTTTGGGGCGCCTGGCAGGCTTAGCCAGAAGAGCATGCGACTTGATCTCATTGTCTTGAGTTTGAGCCCCATGTGGGGTGTAGAGATGACTTAACATAAAAATAAAAAGCTAAATAAATGGTCAGAATTTTCATTTCTTGTAAAATGACATTAAAACAAGTTTGAATTTTACCGCTAAAGTGATTTCATTTTCTTATTTCTCATTAGGATCCTATTGTTAATTTTGAACTTCCAATTCATTTGGAGAAATGGTTTCCTCGTCATGTAATAAAGACGAAACGAGAAGATATTCGAGAGCTCATTTTGAAACTTCATTTACAGCAACAGAAGGGCAGCAGTAGCTAGTTAATCTGTACAAACATGACACAGATGTTCTATAAGATTACTGGAAAGCGGCTTACCAGCCTTTGTTAGTCAGCTCACGGAGAAGAAAATAACTTGTGGTAGTTTTATAAGTCATTGAACATTATTTAAAATAAATAAGATATATTATTAGATTGTTGGGATCTCATAGATGCAGTGGAAAATGGGGGTAATATAGAAAAACTTATTAGATAGAAATTAAAATTTCATAAATATTTGATATTTTTCTGATTAAATATGCTTCTGATTATGCAATAGCATATGTAAATGTGGGAATGTTTTTGTAGATAATAAAACTATGTGATCTGTACTTCCATATAACTGGGAGTTGAAGGGAGTTAGGTCCTCCCTGGTGCCAGCCCCAGTGCTTGTCACATTTGTTGACAAGTCACATTATATTGTAATCCTATTCTTTGCGGCTCAAGCATGCAATATGAATACTGTGTATTTTTTTTAAAGAAGAATTTAGTATTAAGGCTTCAGAAAATGCCATTTACGGCATCCCTTCTGTATAGTGTAAAAGAAGACATGATGTTAGGAAGATGATTAAAATAGACTCTTTCAAAGCGCAGCTTATTTTTCTCTCTTGCCTAATGAAATTGGTACTCTGGTGTGATTGTTAATATGTTTTCTTTTTCTTTTGATGTCATATATGGGGATCTGGGAATTTAGTCCAATCATTCAGAATGAAATTTGGAGAAAAAAGCCACCCAAAAGAGTTTTTTAAAAATTACATATGTAGCTCAACTTAGTTCTTTGAGGTAATAGCTATATCAATATTGGCTTCTATTCTCATATCCTAGAATATATGTACACACTTTCTGTAAGTATCCAAGATAAAATTGATGTCCTCATAACTTTAATTAAAAAATACCCTTAAAATCTTATTTATTAATTGTTAGAACTAAATGTATAATTTTATAGCTCTGTTTACCCGGTATTTATCTGCAAAGCCAGATTGCTCGAATTGCTTTTATATTTTTAAATTGTAATTTTTAGAGACCTATGATCCCTATGAAGCATAAGTTTTTATTAAACGTTCAGGTAAAAGTTTTGAATTCATGTGATGATGGTGGTATTATATATGATTAGAACTTCACAACCTTTTAATGTTATCAGGCAAATTTTGAGGGGATAATTATATTGTATTTTCTCAGATTAAAAAAACATGTTTTTTAAGAATATTATTTTAATCTTCTGTTTTAAGTATCTCTTGGATTTATATTATTAACTGTATATAAAGCAATGAAGCAAAGGCAATTTAAGATAAAGCTAAAAATTGGAACATTTTATTTGAAAATCATGTGAATTTGAAGTTGTCAGTTAAGCCTCAGTATTTTTGAATTTTTGTTAATCTTGTCACCATCTTTATATTGTTAAAGACATTTGTCTTTTGGAGATTTCCCATAAAGATGGTTATAATTACATGTTTTCATTCCTAGTATGTGTGTGTATGGGAGGGGATTTTTAAAAAATTACTATTAATTATTTTGTACATCTAACTCTGGGAAAGCAAGTATGTAATACATCTTCTTATGACTTCTTAACTTTTTTGTCTGTATGTTTTTCAGAGGTACCACTGTCCTTTATCATGTTTTGAAGATTGTTTAAAATTCATTTTCCTAAATTCATGTGGAAATAATGTGTTGAGAATATCAACATTTTATATTAAACATGTTTTCAATTAATTAAATTAAGGTGTAATTTTCTTTTTTTTTAAGAACCATGAGCCATTCTTAGAAATAAATTGTTAAATTTATGATACCCAGTGCATATCCTATAACTTATGCTTAGATTAATTTTTCTTTCTTCCTGAACAAGCGTATAGTTAATTTGATTTTTCAGAAAACGTTTTTGGAGCATGTACTATTAGCAGGTAGTTTGCTAGGTACAAAACAATGAATCTCAGCTTTTATTCCAGAGTCATTTATAGCTAATGCTACAAATGGACATTTGAATAGTTTTAATATTGCTGGTAAAAATGGTCATAGAGTTTGTTGGGGGCTCAAGAGGGAGTTCAGCCTTGCTCTGTGTGTGTGTGTGAGAGAGAGAGAGAGAGAGAGAGAGACAGATGTGGAAGACAGGTAGTAAGAGGGTTGTCATTGGACAGGGAAAGTCTTCCTAGAGAAGATAGCACTATTTTTAATTTATAACTTTGGGATAAATAAAAGTGTTAACCTTTTTTTTTTTTTTGGTTATATCTAATTACTTAACTAGGATTTAGGAAAAGTTTAATGCCTCTTATAATCAGCTTGTTTTCTTTTTATGTTATAGGGGAATTAGGGTTCTGTTATACAGAGCCATTTCTAAACTTGTTCCAATCTATGTGCTGTCGTCATCTTTCCAGTGTCACCTACTTTTTAATTGTGTAAAATTGTTCATTTATGCCATAATTGCTTTTGGCTTAATACCAAGCTTAAACCTTTTCTTCATAGCACATTATCTTGGGTTTTCTTCCTTTCAGTAATGTTTATTTGGAAATGTACTGAACTAAAATAAATATAAAATGCCATCTGTATTCAGTATTTATTATTATTATTGTGAAAGCGACCTGTAATTTTTGAACTATGTCTGGACTGGGAGAACTGTGAGTGGACGTGCATAGGCTTTTCCTTCCTTCTCTAGAGGCACTTGAATGTCTAGAAATTTGGAAACTTTCTTGTAACTGAACTTAAATGTCTGTAAATTTGGAAACTTTGCCCAAGAGCTGCTAAAAGACAAGCTTCTTTGGGCATGTGGCTTCCTTGTGCTGGTATAGTCTACACCCACCTACCTGGTCTCTTCTCTTAAAAATGAGTGCATACCTTTGAGGGCTGAAGAAATCGGGGTCGGACTATTTTAGGATTCTCAAGAGAAAGGTGCTTTAAATCTTTACAAAAGTTTTTTTTTTTTTTCAGGGCCATCTGGGTGGCTCAGTCAGTTAAGTGCCCAACTCTGGCTTAGGTCATAATCTCACAGTTTGTGAGTTTGAACCCCACATCGGGCTCTCTGCTGTCAACAGAGCCTGCTTCATATCCCCTCCCCCACTCGTGCGTGCTTTCTCTCTCTCCAAAATAAATAATAAAAAAAAAACTTTTTCAGAGAACTTCTCCAGAGGCCTATGACAAATCAAGTGCTATTTGATAGTAAATCCTGGCTTCCACAGGGACTTTGACTAATTTAATTGCTTTCTACAAGGTATATTTGATAAAAACAACTGCTCTAATACAAAGAGTTTTATCTAGTCCCATTGTGGTAACAATTATCCTTTGTTGGTTAAGAGTTCCAATGTACATAAACATCATGGACCACTTAATAGCTAATTAAGCGGCACAATTATCACGTAGCCAGGCACTAGTTTAAGTATTTTCTGTGTATTAACTAATTTAATCCTCACAACAGCTGTATCATGAGTTGGCTTTATATTCCTATCCCATTTTATATAAAAGGAAGAAGACATTAAGTGTTTATAACCAAAGATTTTCAAGTTTCTTATCAAGAAGAGATTTACAAGACAGTAACTATGACAAAACTGACTAGAGCTAGTTTTATATGTAGCTTGGTATTTCTGAAGTAGGTATAGTGAATCTGGGCTTACAAATTTTGTGCTTATAAATCATAGGGCCTAGAAGAACCCAGATATCATGTGAATCTATCAGGTTCAACTAATAGCTTCAGAAAAATTATAAAACTCAAGTGAATTATATGTGAAGTATTATTTTTAACTAATGGCTTCAGAAAAATTATAAAACTCAGTGAATTATATGTGAAGCATTATTTTCAAGTGGACTGCCTATTAAAGGCAAAGATAGCATTTGTAAAGAGCTTAGCTGACTAGATTAGAATAAAGAAATGGTCTCTCCATCTGTTCTAATTAGCTTATCTCTTCTGCTTTCATAGCGTGCTGCTTATTTCAGAAAAGGAGTGAGAGGTGTTTTGAAAGGACACCATTTGTATTTAAGCTAATTTATAATGGTTTTGGAATGGTTGTCAGTTCTCAAACATAAGCTTTTAAATGTTAGACCTTTTCTATAATAATTTGTTACTGGAAGTTTCAAGGCTTTTTTGGGTGCTCAAGGATTTTGGCCTCTCCTTATTCCTTTGATTTTGGCCCAGATGATTATGTTTCCTCATTTTGGGAAGATTTCTCTGGTTACTTTGATAATTGTTGTGATAGAAGGAAACCTTCCATCATTAACAGGTATTTAAAAATATTGTATTTTTAATTTTTCTTTGTAGTATATTCTCTTTAAAAATAACATTATTTGATACTATTGTAATAAGTTGAATCAAATACTACTGTTAGGCTTTAATATTGCTTCATTTAAACTTTTAAAATCTCTCTTAATTTGGTTTTCCTCTTCATTAGTAATTTCTGCTTCAGACTTTCACTTATTTCTTGTGTTGAAATTGGGTATAGTTGATATAATAACTAAGAATCTTGAAATAAAGGAGTAGGAATTAGATGGAGAAAAGATTGGCTGCTTACTCCTCTTCTTAAACATGCATGTTTATAATCTGAGCATTGACTTCAAAAACCAAATGTGGCACAAGGTCAGTTTTTCTTTGTTACTTTTCATTCTGTATCTTCATTCATTATCAGAACACTTGTCTATGCTTTCACTATTTAGCACAAACCTACATATCTTTAGAAGATATCCAAGAACCCAAGACTGCAGTTTCTTTTCTCCTGACTGACTCAGAATCAAGAGCGCCTTCTGTTTCTACTGAAAAGAAACTACCTCTGGACCACAGAGAAGCTGAGAAACAGTGGTTGTTCAGAAGAAGGCGATCTATTCTGTTTCCTAACGGTGTAAAAACCTGCCCAGATGAAAGTGTTACAGAGGCTGTGGCAAACCATGTAAAGTACTTCAAACTACGAGGTAAGCAAACATCCAAACCTTGGGGCTCTGTGATGAAATTCAAACATAATCCTAGCATATTTGTTATATCTTGTTAAAATTCAAAGCATGTGATAATTTAGACACTGAGCCAAATATTATCTTCTATTAGTTATGGAAAAAGGATTTATTAAAAGTATAGTATTTATATAGCTTCAGAGGAAAGTTTGCATTAAGAGAGGAGATGGCTTAAATCTTTGAAGTACTTCAAAAATACCAGTTCATGTTACCGGGAGATTTAATTATTTTTACTTCTTCATTAAGTAATTTGCCTACATATACCCACAAAATATATTTACCATGGTGTACTTACCTACTTGGCTAATTTACTTTATGTACATGAAAATGTAATAAATTTCTATATTTTATAGTTCAAAATTCTGCAGATTCATGCTGGTTACACTCTGGTTGGTACACATAAACCTTATATCTAAGATGGTAGCACCTGAATGGACCCTAAAGCAACAGAACTAGGATTTCAATTTTAATTAGTATTATCCTTGATTGAATACTTTTTAATTATGTGAATTCATTCTCTATTTCTTAAATTTACTCTCTTAAATTTACTAACCAAAATTGCTTAATTGACCATAATATGTTCCTCAGATTTGAAGGATTCTCAAAGTTTGCTTTTTGCTGCTCAAGAGACAATGTGATATGATGGATGTGATGCTAGTAAACTAAAGTGGAGGTGGATGATTAAATGGTAGTGAAATCAGCCTTGTTTATTTACGTATTTTTTCAACAAATGTTTATTGGACACTTACCATTTTCCGTATATTGGGCTCTATGAACCTTCAATCTAAGCTGCTACTTTATCTTCTCCTTTTTTATTTTCCTTGATCTTGTCCTTCCTTTCCTCCTCCCTCACCAAAGCAAGTGATTTGTTTGTTTGTTTATTTAAAAGCAAGTATTTTTTTAGTCATTATTTAAATTCCTGTTATTCAACATACAGTACAGTATTAATTTCAGGTGTACAATTTATGTGATTCAACACTTAACATATACAGCACCTGGTTCTCATCAGAACAAGTGCACTCCTTAATCCCTATCGCCTGTCTCCACACCTCTTTTCCTACTGGTAAGCATCAGTTTGTTCTCTGTAGTTAAGAGTCTGTTTCTTGGTTCGTCTCTCTCTTTTTTAACCTATGCTTACTTATTTTGTTTCTTAAATTCCACATATGAGTGAAATCACATGGTATTTGTCTTTGACTTGTTTTGCTTAGCATAATACTCTCTAAGCAAGTGTTTTTAAAATTAAAAAAGTAATACCATATATTAAATATATTTGATTTTTCTTTATTTTTTTAAAGTGGCACTATATGAACACCTTTTTTAAGGAGTGTATTTATAACTCTTGATTATACTTTGGGATTATCAAACATTACTAAGCAAGAAGCACTCCATTTACTTTTGTAATGGAAATTCATTGACTGTGCCTTTTGTGTATAGAGCATGTGCCAGAAGTGGCAAATTCCAAAGAGAGTGGGAAGAGAATAAAGGACTGAAGATGAATGGGAATGACAGTTCATAACTTACCAAAACGTGATTTCTATTGCCTGGATTTTTCCTTTTAAAATAAATCAGAATATCTAGGTAGATGCTGGTTAAATAGTGAAGAGGAAATAACCATTTAAGAAATGTGGTTATATCTTTTAATTTCTTTGCTCTTGTGTTTATAAATTCAAGAGATACAATTGAAAAAGAAGCCAACAAAAAGAAAAGCATTCCTAGAATAATTGATTTTAAAATACAGATGCTATGAATGGGATCATTAGAAAGGGACCTCATAGAGCTAAAAGGGTTGGCACAGTACATCAGGATTGTAACAGTGTTGATACAGCTATTACTGTCATTGTAAACAGTAAATATTTTATGGTTTTGAAAATTAGGAGAAATGAATACATTTCAACATAGGTCTGAAGAGGTTTTGTAGGGATAATTGGATTATGCCCTCAGAGCCAAATGTTTGGAAATTGGAGGGAGAGATCCATTCAATGTCCAAACAAGGATCTTAGCTCTTTCTACCAAGCTAATTCAATTGAGTGGTTTGCTCAATTTTTCCTTCATAGAGAATTTGGCGTTAGTTGCAAGTTGGTGTAACAGCTTTGAAAAATATCTTCACTTAAGCAAGAAGCTACTGAGTTTAACCTGATTTGTAAAATTAAACAGATATTTAGGGTGCTTGGAATTGAATGCAGTTAATACTATCCTCCTGCTTAAAAAAATTATATTTGTAGGTTGGCTTTTAAAATATAGCTTTATTGGGGTATACTTTGATGGATTATTAGCTGCATATTTAAATTATGCAATTTGATTACTTTTGACAAAAGTATTTACCCTTGAAATCATCATGCAGTTACAGTAATGAATTTATCAGTCACCACTCAAACATTATTTGACTATAATCTCTCCCTCCCTCAGCACTTCCCTTTATCTCAGTACTGAGGCAACCTCTAACCTGCTTTTATCACTATGGATTGTTTGCATTTTCTACACTTTTATGTATAAATGTAATCATA
Source organism: Crocuta crocuta (assembly GCF_008692635.1). NCBI lineage: Eukaryota > Metazoa > Chordata > Mammalia > Carnivora > Hyaenidae > Crocuta > Crocuta crocuta. The sequence goes on from NW_027531917.1 coordinate 1,986,723, forward strand.
CTGTGTACACTTTTTTTTCTGGCTTCTTTTGCTCAGTGCAGTTATTTTGAGACTCGTCTGTGATTTTTTTTATCAGTAGTTTGTTGCCTTTCATTGTTGAGCAATATTCTGTTTTATGGATATACCACATTTTGGGATATATGGATTGTTTTCAGTTATCGGTGATTATAAAGAAAGCTGTCAAGAACATTTGTGTTCAAGTTTTTGTGTGAACAAAACCTTTTCGTTAATAGTGGAATGGCTAGGTCTCATGATGGGTGTATGTTTAACTCTTTATGAAGTTGCCAAACTGTTTTCCATTTTGGCTGTACCACCTGCAATGTTTTATTTAGAGTTCTAGTTTTTCCACATCCTTGCAATACTTGATGTAGTCAGTGTTTTTAAACTGTAACCATTTTAGTGACTATAAAATGATATCTTATTGTGGTTTTAATATGCATTTTCTTAATAGCTAATGGCTAATGATGCTGAGCACCTTTTTCATGTGCTCATTTATCATTTGCATATATCCTTTGGTGAAGAGTGTATTCAAATATTTTGCTCATTAAAAAAGATAATTGGGTCATTTGTCTTACAGAGTTGTAATAGTTCTTAAGGTATTCTAAATACAAGCTCTTTGTCCGACAGATGTTTTGCATACATTTTCACCCAGTGTGTGGCTTGTCTTTTGCTTTTCTTAATAATGTCTTTTGAGAAACAGAAGTTTTAAATTTTGATGAAGTTCAACTTAACGTTTATTGCTTTTTTTTTGGATCATGCTGGCTTTTTTCTTAAATCTAAGTTTGCTTAACCCAAAGTCACAAGAATTTTCTATTTTTTTCCTGTGTAAATTTTCTAATTTTCAGGTTTTACATTCAGGTCTATGATCTGCAGTGAGTTAATTTTTGTTTGCATATGGGGTATATGGGTCAAAGTTAAATTTTTGCATATGATTAGCCAATTGTTCCAGCACCATTTATTAAAAAGATTATCCTTTCTTACCTTTAAACTTTTATTGAAAAATCAGTCTTCTTTATATAGTGAGTCTATTTCTTCACTCTTCATTCTCTTCCACTGATCTGTATGCCTGTTTTTATACCAATAACATTCTGTCTTGATTACAATAAGTCTTTGAATCAGATAGGGAAAGTTCTTCAACTTTGTTCTTTTTTCAAATTTGCATTGTTATACTAGATTCTTTGTCTTTCATATGAATATTAGAATCAGCTTGCCAACTTATACAAAAAGGGCTGCCAGAATTTTGACTGGGATTATGTTGAGTTTATTGATCAATTTGGGAAGAATTGTCATTTTAATATTGAGTCTTCAGATCTATAAATGTGATATATCCCTCCATTTATTTAGGTCTTCTTCAATTTCTCTTGGCAGTGTTTTGTAATTTTCAGTGTATAGGTCTTACAGCTCTTTTTATCAGATTTATGTACTTTATTTTTTATGCCATTGTTAATGTTATTTTAATTTCTTTTTCTAATGTTTATTTATTCTGAGAGAGAGCACGAGTAGGGGAGAGGCAGAGGGGGGGAGCAAGGAGGGAGAGAAGGAGTGAGGGAAGGAGGGTGGTAGAGAAAGAATCCCAAACAGGCTCTGTGCTATCAGCATACAGCCCAACTCAGGGCTCAAACTCACGAACCACGAGATCATGACCTGAGCCAAAGCCAAGAGTTGGACACCTAACTGACTAAGCCACCCAGGTGCCCCAATGTTATTTTGGTTTCTGATTGTTCCTTGCCATAGGGGCATACAACTGCATTTTGTATATTAGCCTTTTTTCCTGTAATCTGCTAAATTCACTTATTAGTTCTAGTAGCTTTTTTATGTATTCCTTAAGTTTTTCTACATAAATAGTTATTTTATTTGCATATAAAGATAATTTTACTTCTCATATTCTAATTTATATGCCTCTTATTTCTTGCCTTACTGTACCAAATTGACTGTTGTATATGCTTTGGGTACCATGATTCTGAGAGGAAAATAAGACTTCGTTCCATAATGGATTTCTATGTACTGGGTTAAGACATGCATCCTGAGCCCTAGTAACAGGATTAAAGACAGATTAAATGTGGGCACTTCTTTATTCAGAATATTGTCACCCGCATTTTGCATTCCTCCCATAGTTTGCAAGGCAGGTTTTCTCTGCAACAAGAGAGACATTTATAAATCAGTTATCATCTCAAAAATAGAAAGTTATCTTCAGCAGCCACTAAAGGCTACATGAAAATTGTTTGACAAGGATGGGACTTCAGAACAGGTTGACTTCTAGGCCACAGTGAAGTATGTGGCAATTATTTCTGATGACGTTTTGCCCTTCTTATTACCTCTTTCCCTGGAATCTTGCTGATTTTACTGTTTACTGCCTTCAGCGTCCTATCTAGGTTTCCCCTCTCCGAGCTGCTTGAATGCTCCAGACTTCACCCCAATTCTCCTCCTCTATCAAAATGTAAGTGTTGTGAATCCTTTTATTCCAAGTTCCCAACTGGAGCTATTCCATAGCTCCCAGCTGGAAAGCCATTGAATAAATTAAGGATGTATTACCTTTCCGGAGGGAATTACATTTTTTTACAATTTTATTGAGACATAATTTGCATACCATGCAACTCATCTATTTAATGTATAGAATTCAATGGTTTTCTAGTATATTCACAGAAACCTGCAACCATTATCACACTGAGTTTAAAAACACTTCATCACTTCAAAAAGAAACCTCATACCTTTTAGTCATCGCTCTCTTCTCCCTGTATTTCCCCTACCCCTCTCCCCAGGCCTAAGCAACCACGAATCTTTTTACTTGTATAGACTCGTCTACTATGGATATGTCAAATAAATAAGATGATATAATACGTGGTCTTTTGTGACTGACTTCTTTCACTTATGTTTTCAAGGTTCATCCATGCTGTAGCGTGTATCAGTAGTTTATTCTGTTTTATGGCCAAATAATATTTTTTCGTATGGACATGCCGCATTTTATTTATCCGTTTCTTAGTTGATGGGCATTTGGGTTGTTTTCAGTTATTTGGTTGTATACCTAAGAGTAGAATTTTGGGCTCTTATGGTAGCTCTATGTTTAACCATATGAGGAACTGCTAGGTAGTTTTCTAAAGTAGCTGCACCGTCTTACATTCCCGACAGCAGTGTGTAAGATTCTGATTTCTCTACATCTTTGCCAGCACTATGATTTTCCTTTAAAAAAAATTATAACCATCCCAGTAAGAGTAAAGTGATATGCCCTGGTTTTGATTTGCATCTAATGATTAATAACATCGGACATCTTTTTATTTGCTTTTTGTCATTTGATATTCTCTTTTGAAAAATATCTTTAGATCCTTCCCTAGTTTTTAACTGTTTTTTTTTTTATTACTGAGTTGTAACAGTTGTTCATTCTAGATACAAGTTTCTTATCAAATAAATGATTTGAAAGTATTTTTCTTTCATTCTCTGGATTGTCTTTTCACTTTCCTGATGGTGTCTTCCATGCATTAAAGTTTCTGATTTTGATAAAGTCCAATTTATCTATTTTTTCTTTTTCAAAATTGTTTTGGTTATTCTAGATTCATTGTAATTCCATATGAATTTTATTTTTCTTTATTTTAGAGAGAATGAAAACACAAGCAGGGGAGAGGGACAGAGTGAGAGAGAGGAAGAGAATGTCAAGCAGGCTACACGCTCAGGATGCAACCCTATATGGGGCTCAATCCCAAGATCTCAGCCAAAATCAGGAGTCAGACACTGAGCCGACTGAGCCATCCAGGCACCCCTCCATATTAATTTTAGAATTAGCTAATCAGTTTCTATGAAGAAGTCAGCCAGTGTTCTCATTGGATTGCATCAGATCAAGTTGGAGATACTACTCTTTTAATAATGTTAATGATTCATGTGTGGATGCTTTAATTTGCATTTCTCTGAAAATGAATGATAGCACTTTTTCACACATTTGTTGGCTATTTGTATCTCTTCCTTTGTAAAGTGTTTTAAAAATTGGATTGTTAAAAAAAAAATTGGATTGTTTGCCTTTTTATTAGAGAGTTGTAGAAATTCTTTAAATATTCTAAATACCAGTTTTGTGTCATGTATTTTGAATATTTTCTGCCAGAGATATCCTTTGCCCATCCATTTTTATTGTGTCTTTGATGAGTAGTTGTTAATTTTGATAAATTCCAATTTCTTTTTTCTAATTGTTGCTTTTTTTTAATTTTATTTTAGAGAGAGAGAGAGCAAGCAGGGAGGAGTGGCAAAGGGAGAAAGAGAATCTTAAGCAGGCTCCATGCAGAGCCAGATGTGCAGCTCAATCTCATAACCGTGGTATCATGACCTGAGCCAAAATCAAGAGTCAGAGTCTCAACCAACTGGCCTCCCTATAGTTGTTGCTTTCTATGTCCTGTCTATGAAATCTTTGCTTATCCTCAAGTCATATAAATATTCTTCTGTGTTTTTTCTTAGGACTTTCACAATATTAGCTTTCATATTTCAAACTATTTTTTTGTGTATACTGTAAATAAGTTATTGAGATTTATTTTTTTCTTTCTTTATAGATATACAGCAAAACCTTGGTTTGTAAGAATAATTTGTTCCAGAAATATGCTTGTAATCCAAAGCACTAGTCTATCAAAGCATATTTCCCTATAAGAAATAATGGAAGCTTAGATGATTCATTCCACAAGCCAAAAATGTTAATATAAAAATGATTATAATACTGTAAGATAATACAAAATAATAAAGAAAATATAAAATAGAAATAAAAATAAACAAATTAACCTTCACTTACCTTTAAAAACCTTTGTGGCTGGTGTGAGGGAGAGACAAAAGAGGGGAAGGTTATTGTGTAGGATGACTTTAACTATCACTGATGGAATCACTGCTATCTATTGGTTCAATGAAATCTTTTTCTGCATAGGGACCATTGTATATGCTTGCACAGATGTTGACTACAGTACAGTATTAATAAACTCTTATCATATACTGTATTTAAGGTAACTGGCAGTAACGCAGCAGAAGAAACAGTCATATCTGCACGCAGCCTGATCTAGAATGAACCAAAGCATTTCTAAGCTTACTCTTGTATGGAAAAGCAAAGACTGTCCATAGGTGCTTTAAAGTGACAGAAAGTACACCAATGCCAGTTGTGGGCACCTTCCAACAGTCTGAAAAATTACTGATTTCTGCCAAACACCACAGCCTGAGCCCAAGTGTCTGAGAATGGGAGATGATCACCCACAATCCCACAAACAGAGAGAGAGAGAGAGAGAGAACCATTGGCTCAGCTGTGATCATGTGATGTTAGGCATCACATACTACTTGTATTGTAAGAAATCACTCAATAATCAAGTTAAAATTTTTAGAAGTGCTTGTTTGTCTTGCAGAACACTTGCAGAACAAGTTACCTGCAATGCAAGGCTTTACTGTATGGTTATTCAGTCTCACAATATTTCTTATAGTGCCTTTGAATTACCTTATTTCATAACCAGACCTTGTAAATGTTCATTTTTTATTCATTTGTACCAATTCAGACTTTCACCTTTGTGTTATCTTCTGGTGGGCACTACATTTTCATTTGGAAGTTTTAAGATGAAGAAAGGAAGAACTATGAATTTATAGGTGGTCAGCTCTGTCTCAATCAGCCTTGGCTAGATTCTTATGTATACTGTAGGATCAGAAGTTCTAAAGGGCAATTTTAAGGATACAGTTAGTTCACTGGAAGAGAAAAGTTAGTTTGCAAACAAAGGTTCATTTTAACCCTGAAAAATCAATTGATAGAGAAACTTTAAATATTCATATATTTTCCTCTCTGTTAAAGCTTAATGCTTATTTTTTGTCTTAGACTATCTTCCATCGAACAACTGTCAGACACCCAGAATCCATTATGATTATAACACTGATATTCATGTAGCACTATGTGATTTATAAAATACTCTCACAGGTAGGTAGTTAAGGCAGTAATGATTTATCCAATTAAGTAAAAGAGATGAGGAGTACCTAGGTGGTTCAGTTGGTTGAGCCTCGGACTCTTGATTTTGGCTCATGTGATCCCAGCATTGTGGGATTGAGCCCGGTGTTAGGCTCTCTGCTGAGTGTGGAACCTTCTTAAGATTCTCTAGCTCTCCCTCTCTCCTCAACTCGTGTTTGCTCACTCTTATCTCTCTAAAATAAATGAATGAATGAGTGAATGAATGAATAAATGAGATGAGCACATTGAAGTACTGACTGGCATAAGTAAGTAAGTAAGAGAGATGAGCACACTGAAGTACTGACTGGCTAGGTAAGATATCTGTGGTTATGAAGCTAGTATATGATGAGGCTAGGACTAGAATTTAGACCTGACTCTGTGAGTTCAGGGGCTCTACCTCAATATGCTACTGAATAAGCATTCAGTTTTCTTGAGATGAAAAATAATGTTCTTGGTCTCTGTGCATTTGCATCCTTCTTTCTCTCTTAGCACTCTTTTCCTCTTCCTCCTGGCTCCATTGTCTACAGTGTCTGGCATTTGGCCAATGAAATGGTTACAGGATAGCAATACACTTAATGTATATGAAATGTGCAGATGTGATGCCTTGGAATAACAGATAGATTGAATTAGTTTTTATTTTAATATAGTAGTACATTTCTCCTGAAAATCATGTTTTTAGTTCTCCTATCTTGAAAAAAATTTTTTGAGTGTCATTGACATACAATGTTAAATTAGTGTTGGGCACCTGGGTGGCTCAGTTGGTTGAGCATCTTGACTTTGGCTTAGGTCATGATCTCACAGTTTGTGAGTTTGAGTCACATCAGGCTCTGTGCTGACAGCTCAGAGCCTGGAACCTGCTTCAAATTCTGTGTCTCCCTCTCTCTCTACTCCTCCTCGCCCACTTGTGCTGTCTCTCTTTCAAAAACAAATAAACATTAAAAAAATTTTTAATTGGAAAATAAATTAGTTTCAAGTGTACAAGGTAGTGATTCTGCAAGTTTCTACATTATGCTATGCTTACCACAAGTGTAGCTACAATCTGTCACCATGCAATGCTGTTACAATATCATTAACTATATTCCTTACGCTATGACTTTTATTCCTATGACTTATTCATCGCATAACTGGAACCCTGTATCTCTCACTCCCTTTCACCCATTTGGTTCTTTCCCCCCTTCTCCCTCCCCTCTGGCAAGCACCTGTTTGTTCTCTACTTTTATCTTTTTTTAATTAATAGATTTTAATTTTTAGAGAAATTTCAGGTTTACAAAAAAATTGGACAGTCCCAAGAGTTACCTATACTGCCAGTCTTCCACACACACATTTTCTCTTCTTGTTAGCATTTTGTATTAGTGTAGCACATTTGTTACAATTGATGAGCCAATATTGACATATTATTCTTAATTAGAATTCATAGTTTACGTAGAGTTAAGTCATTGTGTTGTATGTCTTCTGGGTTTTGAGAAATGTATAATGACATGTATCTGCTATTATAGAGTCATACAGAATGGCTTCCTTGCCTAAAAAATTACTGTTTCCCCTCTTTGCCCTTCCCTTCCCCCAACTCATGGCAACCACAGATCTTTTTACAATTTTCATAGTTTGGCCTTTTCCAGAATGTCATATCATTGGAATCATACAGAATGTTATCTTTTTGAGATTGGCTTCTTTTACTTAGCAATATGCATTGAAGTCTTCACTGTGTCTTTTCATAGCTTGAAACCACATTTCTTTTTATCACTGAATAATATTGCATCATATGGATGTACCACAGTTTGTTTATTCTTTCACCTTTGTAAGTATTCTCAACATCTCCACTTTTATAAAGCACAAACATGGATTTTTTTTTTTTTAAGAAATGAGGGGGGAACCATTTCTATTAGGAAGTGAATTAAATCCCTCTGTAAAGGAAAGGAAAGGAGTGGGGAGTATACATTCTCTTCCTATCTGAGAAGTTTAAACTGGACATACATAAACAGAAGAACTTTGAGAATCATTCCTAAGTTTTTCTAGAATGTACACTGTGGGCAAGAGTGCCTTGGGAATCTGAATAAACAGGTTCATGATCATTGTGAGAACCTCAAAGTACTTTCCATTAAAATACTTTCTGTAAAAATACTTTTTTTGTTGTCCAGTGTGTCAGGAAGCTGTCTGGGAAGCCTTCAGGACGTTTTGGGATCGACTTCCTGGACATGAGGAATATCATTACTGGATGAATTTGTGTGAGGATGGAAACACAACTATATTTGAAATGGGCACAAATTTTAGCCAGTCTGTGGAACATAAAAATTTAATTATGAAGGTAAGTGTACTAACAAGGGAAGAATTGCTGGACTATTATAGGAGTGCCTACACACAGTTAAGGTTTGAAGGAAGAAAGATCAAAAGCCAAACACCTGCATTACTTTTGTTGTGGAATTAGGCTATCTGAGGATCTGCCATAGGGCATGGCCTAGTCTTTGTTATCCCTAGCTCTGGCTGTTATAATAACATTGTTAACCCAGTAAGAGCCTCAGGCTTATGTTTATAAATGTAAATATTTGGAAACAATACTCAGCAAAGGTTTAGGCTAAGAAGACAAGTCTGTGAGAGTCAAACACTCTTGCCAAAGTTTTGCATATTATCAATTCAGAGTAACTACCAATGACACTAATTAGGATAGAGATACAGTTCATTGAATAAATGTTTAGTAAAGTATAAATATGATTCTAATGAATGAATTTGCTTACTTGTTTTCCTTCTTTTAGACTTAGTTTATTCTTAGCAAAGGATAAATAAGTATGCATATAGACAAATTACCTGCCCACCTTCCCCTTTTCATGTAGCATGCATGGATTCATGATAGGGAAATGAAAGAGAGAGTGAGCAGGGGGAGGGGCAGAGAGAGAGGGAGACAGAAGATCCAAAGTGGGCTCCATCCTAACAGCAGAGTGTCTGATGCAGGCTCTGTCTCATGAACCCTTGAGATCATGACCTGAGCCAGAGTCAGACACTTAACCCACTGAGCTACCCAGGCACCCCTCTTCTGTTACATTTTTAACCGGTCAATATTAATAAATATGAGAATAGCTACCAATTATTATGTATATACCATGTACCAGGCCACATATTAAGCTTATTAAAAGCATATTTAATAACAACTCTATAAGGAGTTACTAATATCCCCAATTTATAGATAAGGACATTAAGCATCAGAATATTCCTTATTCTAGATTACAAAACCAGATGGTCTGGAGCTTAAATTCAAACATAATTCTCTTTTTTAAAAAAAGTAATTGGAGCACGTGGGTGGCTCAGTCGGTTAAGTGTCTGACTTCAGCTCAGGTCATCATCTCATGGTTCGTGGGTTCAAGCCCCATGTGAGGCTCTATGCTGACAGCTAGCTCAGAGCCTGGAACCTGCTTTGGATTCTGTGTCTCCCTCTCTCTCTGAGCCTCCCCTCCTCCTGCTGTCTCTCTCTCTCTCTCATTCTCTTTCCCAGAAATAAATAAAACATTAAAAAAACTAATTTATTCCCTTTTACCATTGGGCCTTCCTTCTCAGTCATTACCACTTTTCCAAATTGCAGCCACTAATATGGAATAGCTATTAACTGAAAAAAATACAGATACACATCTACACACGTTAATATTTATGTCAGTTTTGCCCATCTCAGTTGTATCCATAGTATAGGATCAGTTGACAGAGCAGCAAATACAGATGATGTATAGCATATGTAGAGTTAGTATTAGCGTAACAACAGCCTCTTGTGATATTACATTGAAAGGTTTTTTTTTTTGTTTTTTTTTGTTTTTTTTAACAAATGGAACTTCTAGAAAGATAAGATCTGAAGGCTTTGGAAATACACTTTCAACAATTATTTAGTACAACACGCAGACAAAGGGGGTGATATGAGACCTGGATTGAATCTTAAATAACAAGTATAAGTTAGCTGAATGAGCAGTTTGGGATGAACAGTCCAGACAGAGGGGATAGCACAAGCCAGATGTTTGTAGGGAATGACCTGGGCCAGTATACGGAAGGGTAGATGAGTAGTGGCAGGAGATCAGACTGGAAGCTGGAAGAGTAGATAACTCTTGGGAGGATAGGAAACCACTGATGTTGAAATGTTGGGTTTCAGAGCCACTGCCCAAGAAAGAATTCTTGAGACATCTTTGGTGCAAAAAGAACCAAAAGCACAAACAATAGGACCTGTAGGCAGAAGAGCTGCCCTGGGATTGTGAGGAGTAACTGACTATATACTTGGGACTTGGGGGAGGTAAAGTCAAGGGGAAGTTTGCAAAAAGATTTTCATATGCTGGAGAAGACTCACAAGATCCTGAAGACCTAGCTAGGTCAAGTGAAGGTTGTTTTTCCTTGGAGCAAAACATTAACATTAAAACAGTTGAGAGTTCCTGAAGAAATGCCATACTCTTCCTGTCTCAAGTATTTGTCAATGGGCTGCAGGTTATGAGGAAATTTAAATTTATCTACATTTCTTTTGCCTTTGTTCTCCACATCATAAGTAGGTGAGTCACAAAGGCTGACTGGACAGTTTTGAATTTGAAAAAGGTCATTATGTTTTCTATATACCATGGGGTGAATTAGAGGCCACAACTGGAGCAGAAAGACTAGTAATTACTGCACGTCTGAGGAAATGAGGGTCCTAACTAGACGAAAGATAGAGAAAGGAAGCATGAGGGATGCAAATAGGAGAAAGGATTAGTAGGACTCTGTGACAGGTTGGATGGGAGTGGGAGAGGATGAGGGAATGGCCTGGAAAGCCTCCTTATTTTTGGTTTGGATGACTAGGACCAAGAACTTGGGCACAGAAGCAGCTTTGTCGATGTAGTGGGGAGACTGAGGTCATTTTTTTTTTTTTTTTTTTACAANATATCTGTCAGATCCATCTGCTCCAGTGTGTCTTTCAAGTCCATTATTTCTTTATTGATATTCTGTCTGGTTGACCTATCCATTGCTGTAAGTGGAGTATTAAAGTCCCCTGCTATTAGCACATTCTTATCTATAAGCTTGTTTCTGTTTGTGATTAATTGTTTTAGATATTTAGGTACTCCCATATTTGGTGTGTAGACATTTATGATTGTTAGTTCTTCCTGATGGATGGACCCTCTAATTATTATGTAGTGCCCTTCTTCATCTCTTGTTATTGTCTTTAATTTAAAGTCTAGTTTGTCTGATATAAGTATAGCTACTCTGGCTTTCTTTTGATTTCCTGTAGCATATTTCTCCATCCCCTTACTTTTAATCTGAAGGTATCTTCCAGTCTGAAATGAGTTTCTTGTAGACAGCATATGGATGGATTTTGTTTTTTTATCCATTCTGCTACCCTATGTCTTTTGATTGGAGCATTCAGCCCATTTACATTCAGTGTTAACTATTGAAATATGTGGGTTTAGAGTCTTTGTATCTTTTGTAGGATTCATGTTTGTGGTGGTGTCTCTGGTATCGTTGTTCCTTGCAACCTTTCCTTCAGAGCGTCCCCTGACTGAGCTCACTTTTGAATATGTTGTTTTGAGCTACCTGTGAAATGTGAATTGCCTGATTTAGGTATGAAGCCAAGGAGAGTGGTTTGGGTTATAAATATAGCTGTAGGAGTCATCAGGCTTGAAGTGGCAATTGAAAGCATTTAGACTGGCTGAGATTATTCCAGGAGAGTTTGTAGAGTAAGAAGAACAATGAGTTATTTATAAATATCATGAGAGTTATTTAGAATAATAGTCTTTACATTTTATAGATGAGATATTGAGAGATTTGGGGTTTTGCCTTGATATCTAAGCAAGAGAAAATGGGACTTGAAGTTAGGTCTTCTAACTTAGTGTTTTTTATTATATTGGCCTCAAAACTACTAATTTAGAGGAAACTTAGGGATGTTTGCTTTGGAATGTCCCAAAGGAGTAATCCAATTATTGGTACAATGTATCTTTATGTATGAATTCTAGAGAAACAGATTTAGCATTTATTTTATCCACATGTCTCTATTATTCTAGTATGAGAGTTTCTATAAATATGTTAGATCACAGAAAACTTGATTCTAAGTCCATGGAAGGTTAATATAAAATTTAACCAATCTCTAACCTGTAGATCTTTTTGGAATGATTAGCAAGTGAATTTTATTAATCTGTGCCCATTAAGAAAGAGCACAGGAAATTTTGGAAACAAACAGAAACTGAGTGCCAGGACATTCCCACAGTCACAAAACAAACTTGGCATCATTAGTACCTTGCTTTAACTATTTAGTTAACAGGAAAAAAAAACCAAATATTTGTAAAATAACAATATAACGTTAGGACATTAGCGTTTTCTATGCAATACATTTTATGTACTGCTTAATAACTGTCATTAACTAACACAGTCATGTTTATCCTTGTTTCCCTTAGAAACTGACATATACAAAGGAAACTGTAAGCAGGTGAGTGTTGTTTTTCCCCCCTGGATTTCATGTTTGGCAACTGAGGTGTGTCATACCTATTCCAAGACTCACCCCCAATTTAATGGACCCTTTCTATTTTTTTTGCCAGTTCCTGCAATGACCAGGGCTGTGGGTAAGTCCCAAATGCCTTTCCTCATCTTGAGGTCCTTGGCATTCAAGGCTATCATCACAGTCACTGTGCTTGTTTACTTTCTGAACTTGCCAGTAGGCAGACTTATTCCTTTCTCTTGGGTGAGGAAAATAGACTTCTGGAAATGGAATGTGGCATGAACTACTTTTGTTGAGGTTTATGGGTAAAGTAAAAATGTTATTAAATTATATGCCTTAGTGGAGAATAGTTTATTAAATGATGGTTGGTGGTGTAGATCACTTTACTGATAAATGATGATTATGATTTTGAAATATAGAAATAACATGGAGTGCCTTGGGTAGCTCAGTCGGTTAAGCATCCAACTCTTGATTTTGGTTCATATCGTGATCTCACAGTTCATGGGTTCAGGCCCCACATAAGGCTCTGCACTGACAGTGTGGAGCCTGCTTGGGATTCTCTGTCTCCCTCTCTCTCTGCTCCTCCCCCATTCATGCTCTCTCTCTCTCTCTTAAAAAAAAAAAAGAAATATAGGAATAACTCAACCTTGATGAATCCTCAATATTAGGATTCGTGGCTCTATTGGCCTTTAGATTTAGGGTTAAGTTCATTTCTGGGTCCTGAGCCATAGCAGTTTAGAACAGATCATGGAAGGTGAAGAATTTTTAGTGTATAAGGATTAAAGATTTCAGTCTATCCATACTCACAGTATCTAGATTATGCCAGTGTATGGGTGATTATATAGAAAAATACCATTATGGCCTACAGTCCAGGTCAGTGCCTCACATTAGAGAGAAAGACAGATTGAAAAACCAGTTAGGTGATTCAGTGTCCTGAGATCCAAACTGAGCAGCAGAGTCTAGGCCAAAGCATAGTTGGAGTACACATGTGAGTGTTAGTAGGGTATATATAGGGTTCAGATCAAACATGAGTAAACAGGACAGAAGGGGACTCTGTGGTCTCACTCATTCATACAACTAACGTTACCACTGAGTCTCTCTGCTTGGGCCTGGGATGGAGCACCCGCTTAGATGTTGGGCCATGCATTTTCTTAGGTGTGGGCTCTCACCACTGAGAAGCAGAGCTTGGAAGTTCCTTGTGATTGCCATTGTACACACAAGCAGTGAACTAAGTACTCTGGAGAGTCCCACCAGTCCTAGTAATCTTCATGGTTGTAACTAATGAAAATAGTGGCACATTTTACACATCTTATCTGGAGAAGAAGTATATTAACACCTTAATACATATGACACTTAACCTGGAAGAAGTCTGAAGTTTATTGGGAAGTGGATGTTGGCAAGTTTGTAGCTTGTGGGTTATTATAAAGTGGTGGAAGGAGGCTTACCTGAAGTAGGATGGACGGTTGTAACACCATATGAGGGCGGGTGTGGCTTATGGCACATGGGGTAGCTGGAAGATTATGTAAGGTATGGTGTATGTATGTTTTGTGTATTCCTGTGTGGCTCACTTCAAGTGGGTGCAGTTTTCTTTGGTTTCCTAGCATTTCTCACAATGAAATTATGCAGAAATAAAGGAGAAATTTTGTGTTATTCACAGTTGTTTCCTACTGTGTTAATCACATTGGAACAAACTCACAAATAAGCATCATAGCAGGACTGACTGAATCACATATTTTTATTGCTAAGGTGCACTGCCTGTACTATGTATAATAAGGAACTGAAAATATTATTTACTGTTCTTAGAAAATAACGTGTACAAAAATAACAATATATGAAAATATAACTGAATATTGAGAATTTTAAAGTGTAAAGTATCTTTCCTGTGTAACTAGAACACACGACGAGGCTGGGGTGGGGTGAAAACTGCCAACCGAGGTAGTTGCTGAAAAGGGTGACTTGGGTTAGGTACCACTGGGAGTGAAATCGTGGAGTGGACTAAGGATTCACTAAGCCCATGTTTATCCAACTTGAGTTCTTTTTTTTTTTTTATATTTATTTGTTTTTGAGAGACAGAGAGAAACAGAGTGTGAGCCAGGTAATGGCACTGAGAGACACAGAATCTGAAGCAGGCTCCAGCCTCTGAGCTGTCAGCACAGAGCCAGACACAGAGCTTGAACCTGCAAACTGCGAGATCATGACCTGAGCTAAAGTCAGATCCTTAAACAACTGAGCCACCCAGGCTCCCCTATCCAACTTGAGTTCTATAGTGATCCATTATAACCCTTAATTTGCTCTTTACTTTTCTATATTCAAATTTATTTTTATGATATCTTTGAAATTACTCTTGAATTCTCTGTGTTGAGATTCTTGTGTTAGATTTTATTGCTGCTCTAGCCAATTACCATAGACTTTGGTTGTTTAAAACAACACAACTTGTCCTACAGTTACATAGCTCAGAAATCCCACATGGGTCTCAAGGTGTCGCCAGGTTTGCATTACTTTCTGGAAGCTGTAGTGGAGAATCTGTTTTTTTGCCTTTTCCAACTTCTAAAAACCACCAACAATGCTTGGCTCATGACCCCCTTCCATCTTCAAAGCTAGTAATGGCTGGTTAAGTCTTTCTCACATTTCATCACTCTGACCCCCTTCTGCCTCTTCTTCCATATTTAAGGATCCTTATGATTATGCTGGATCCATCTGGATAAACCTGGCTACCATCCCTATTTAAAGCCAGCTGATGAGCAACCTTAATTCCAACTGCTAGCCTAATCCTCCTTTGTATTTAACTTAACATACTCACAAATTCTGGGGTAAGGATGTGGAGGCCACTATTGTTCCTATCACAGTTCTTCTCTGTAATTAAAATTGCTGCTTCTATGTGAACTCTAACCCACCTGCTGACATATGCCTTGCATCAAACACTATGTTCTGCATCACTTTAAGCTTCCCTTTATGCTCCCATTGTCTTTAAAAAAAAAAAAGCATTTTTCACCTTACTTAGGACCTTACATCCAATCTTACTTCTTAAACATCTCCCTATCATTGTTTCTCTCTCTCTCGTGAGTCTTCACCTTCTCCCATTACTAAATCCTTATTAGCATTGAAACGTGCTCAAGTCTCTCTCATGTTCCCTATTTACAAAAGGCCCTCCTCCAGCACTTGTCTCCATTATAGTTGGGTATCTGGAAAGCATCTCCACTTAGCTCCAGTCAGTGCTTAACCCCCTGCCTTTTGGACTTCCTGTATGGTCTCCGTAACCAGTACAAACCCCCACCTGGGTTATGTGTTCACCAAATAGTTGTTAAATGAATAACTGAGTTTCTGCTCAATTACCCAAGTTTATTATCAGGTCTCTGGTGATATTCTCAATATAAGAACTGTTCTTTGGGATTTGATTTTGTACCTCAATTAACTTACATTTGTAATTGAGGATGCCTATCATGGATCACAAAGCAAAATATACATTTTTTAAAAGCAAATGTTTTATTCTATTTGGGACATATATATCCCTGCTTCATTACTACCCTCTGTTTTCTTTTATATTTGTTTAGTTTTTCATGTTTTTGTAATGCTTTTGCATATCATATTTCCTTTAGATTTTCATCAATACTTATGTGAAATAGGTAGGCTAGGGAGGTACTCCTGTTTTGGAGATTAAGTTCTTGAGGCCCAGAGCAACTGAGATATTTTTCTAAGGTGTACACAAAGTTAATGATACTTCTGGGACTAGCACGGAGGATTCCTGGCTCTTTTGTTGTCACGTGCTGATCACAGTTAGCAGATTAAGAGCAAAGCAGAATACAGAGAATTGTCAAGGGGAGTAGTAATCTAAATATGAAATTATGCTTGGCTTGTTTTTAAACTTATGCTCCTGGGACTATGATATCTTTTGGTACAATCTCACCTGAATTCTGATAGGATTAGGCAGTAGAGGCGAAGTAATAAATTATGCGCTGGCTGAGATGAGAATCTAGGAGGTTGTTTGCTGCTGGTATTCAGCTAAAGGTCTTAGCTGACCAACTTCAATTTTGTGGTTTGGCCTAGAAATGAGGTAGCATTTCTGTCTCCAAACTCAATACAACTCTGTGTTCTAGCTCTGTTGTGACATTTTAGGGGATCCCTGCAGGAGGCATACCTAATGAGAACATGTTGAAAGGATTCTTGTTGTTAAGTGTTTTTTGCTGTTTTTTAAAAGGAGAGTGGGAAAATGAGGGATTAAGTGTTGGAATGATTTGAATTACTGAGAGTTACCTACTTACCATCATTAAAATAATGTTAATTTGAATTCAGTAAGTGAAATCTAGTTCTACTGAAGTAAACAAACATCTCCATTGTGAATGCTTCCTTAGAGAATTAATTTAAATTAAATTAATAACTTGTTTGCTTATTTTTTTTTGGTTGCAGTATTTCTATTTTTAAATTAAAAAAATTTTAAATTGAAGTACAGATGACATACAATTTTATATATTAGTTTCAGGTTTACAACAGTCATTCAACAATTATATAATTATAAAGTGATTACTGCCATAAGTGTAGTTACCATCTGTCACCATACAAAGTTATTATTATATTATTGACTATATTTCCTATGCTTCATCCTTATCCCTCTGACTTATTTATCAGATGTAATTTTGGTCTAGGGGACAATTTGACTAAAACCATGTGAGGTCTGGCTTCTTTGCCACATCATCCCAACTTACAGTCCTAGTTACTGTGTTGTGCTTTGGACCCTCTGTCTTACTTTGACCTCTTTGTTCTCATACCTGGCTCCTCTCCATAGCTCTCCAACTTTGACTGGGTTTCGTTTCCTCTTTCTGGGACCTTACACACTGTAACTTTTCAGTCATTACGTTTATGTAGGCTGTTGTCATTACAACCAAGTGAAACCATGTTGTTTGCCCTTCTAGTCAATATGGCTCATGTAGAGGCCATGTTGTGAGGAATTAAGGTGAATGAGAGTGAGGTTTCTTAATCAAATAGACCTGTTTTACATGATAGCTTCTCCATGTCTAGCAGTTTTTAACCTCTTCTAATAACTAGTTTTCTCACATGTATAAATGGGGATATTAGTATCTTCCTGTTAAGATTATTGCCACAATTAAGTGAATTAACCACAATAAAACACTTAACACAATGCTTGATTTATGATAAATTTAGTTGTACTCATTCTTTTTTTAAATTTTTGTTTTATTTTAGGCGGAGAGAGAGAGAGAGAGAGAGAGAGTACATATGTGCATGAGTGGGGGAGAGGGGCTAAGGGAGAGTGCATGCTCATGCTTGGTGCAGAGCCCAACACAGGGCTCAATTCAATGGCCCTGGGGTCATGGCCTGAGCTGAAATCAAGAGTTGCATGCTCAACCAACTGAGCTACCCAGGTGCTCCTAGTTGTACTCATTCCTGCCGTTGTTATTATTGAAAAGGGAACTAGATACAGTTAGGAATTTTAGGTATGGCCTTGGGCCATATCAAGTCATTGTATCACCCAGAAAAAATTGCTTTATTCTTTTGGATTTCATTTTTTCATTTATACAATGAAGGTATTGGCAAGTGGTTCTGCCTGTGGACAACTGATAGTCCCTATTCAGGCCTGATTATGTTAATGTCTGTCTGAAATGCATTTGAAATCTTATTTGCTTTTAGCTCTATTCCCTGCACCCTGCGAAACCTCTTGATGCTTTCCCATCACCCAGGCCCTTTCTCCACTCATCACTCATAATAATGACTTATCCAGATGTCATATTCCTTTGGTTTTTCTAGATGACAGCTCACTGAGAAGCAATTTCCTGCAAATGCACTATAAAGTAACAAAAGTAATAGGTTTAGTGTAATTGTTTAATATTTTATTCTTTCTAGATAGTATTTTTAAAAAGCAGAAGAATCTTCATGACACTTAAAAAAATTTAGTTTCTCAAATTTTCTTTCTTTCTTTTTTTAAAAAAGATTTTTTATTTTCTAAGTAATCTCTACACACATCATGGGGCTCAAACTCACAACCCAAAGCTCAAGAGTCACACACTCCACCAACTCAGCCAGCCAAGTGCCCCAGTTTCTTAAATTTTCTACCAAAGCCTGGGAGTTTAGGGAGCATTGCACTAGTTGACTCCCCAACTCCAGTTCCAGTCATGAAATGTCTTTGAATGATCATACTTAATAACTTAATATTAGTTTTAACTTTATAGTCAACTCCACAATATAGCCATGGTTGTTTTAATATTAAAATGTTTTAAATTTTAAACTTTAGTTAAACTTTTTAAACTTTATTTTAAATTTTAATTTTAAACTTTGCTTAATTTTAGTTAATTTTAAGTTTTATTTCATGTTAGTTAATTTAAATTACCACATAAATCCAGTGACTACCGTGACAATGCCATTCTAGAGGATTAAGAGATTAGAGACAGAGATAAAGGAGTAGATAAATAAATCAAATAATTTCACATATTGACAACTGAGAAGAAATCAAACAGGGTGATAAAATAGTAAGTAGGGAAGCACTTTATATAGGATGATCCTACTTGAGTAGAAATCAATACATGTAAAATAAACTGTGAAAACTATTATTTTTTAAACCTTGTTAAATCAGTACTTGGGTTTGGGAACACTTCTTTGGAGATCTAGTGAATTCCCTTTTGGGAAATAAACCCCAAAATATATCCGCATATTTCTATCATTTTATTAATGTTAAACATTTTTTTTTAACTTAGCCCTGAATTATCATCTACACTTCCTGTTGGTGATACCCCAACATCAGGAGGTATGTTCTTGTGTGTTTATTCACTTTTTTTTTTAAATTATTTGTGGCTTAAGATGATCTTGTAAGCAAGCACACATTTAAAAAATATCACCTCACATTAAAAAATATCAGTCTTCTCTCTCCTTATATGTTGTTCAAGAGTCTCAAGAAAAAGTAATTGTGTTTTCATTTATTTTAAGGCATTATGTTGTGGGTACTTAAAGATCTTTAATTATGAAGTATAATTCAAATCAGAAAACTTCTTAAAACAAATGTATGACTTAATGAATTACATTAAGGCAAACACTCTATAACCACTGCTTCTGTCAATAGGTAGAACCTTTCTAGCTCCACTAGTTGTCATTTGTCTTGTATGAGTTTCTCAGAGTAAGGATTTTTCCGATTGCATTCTGTGGTATACTTTAACATGTTTCCTTGATTTTTGTATTTCCTATGAATTGGTAGTTGCTTTCTTTATTTTTAATTTTTTAAAAAAAGCTTTTCTTTATTTCAAATTTCAAACATATACAAAAAAATAGAATAGCACAATGAGGCCCAGCTTCAACAATGATCAATTCCTAGCCAGTCTCCAACCTTCACCCACTTTCCCTGTCTGGTAAAAGTATATTTTTTAGTATCTGTCCCTTTACTAAGTAGCTCCTTAAGGATAAAAATTTTGTCTGTATCTTAACAAATCTTGCATAGTGGCTAACCTATAGTAGGTGCTCATTAAATGCTTGTTGCATGAATGAATGAGTTGTAATTATTTTCTGTTCCAGAAAGACTCTACGCAAATATGTCTTAAGGTTAGAATGTACCAAATTTCCAGGATGAAAAACCAAATGACTTACAAGAATGGTCCTGAAGTCAGGTCATTATTTCCTGATATGATTCTGACTTAGGGACTAAATTCACGTACATGTTTTTGTTTTTCTACTTAGGTGCTGTTCTCAGTGTTCCATACCCAGGGGTGACCTCCTATGAAGGTACCTCAGAAAGCAGCAAGGAGAGGCCTGGAGAGAGTGTGAGTGATACTGTGTTTTGTTATTTAGTTTTTAACATGGAGAACAAGGGTTAAGAGAGACTTCTGTTCCACTGACAAACTTCACAAAACTTCATGTGGTTTCCTTTATGGAATTGTAGATTCTAAAACCAGTATATTAAAAAGAATCTTGAATACTGAGAATAAACTGAGGGCTGATAGGGTTGGGGGAGAGGGAAGGGGTATGATGGACATGGAGGAAGGCACTTGTTGGAATGAGCACTGGGTGTTATATGAAAACCAACTTGACAATAAACTATGAAAGAAAAAAAAAAGAATCTAAGATTCCTTGGAGAGTTGAGTCAATCTGCTTTTGCAAGAGAGAGCTTCCAGTTGTAAATGAAATGACTTGTGCATGGGGAATTGTCGTCATCGCAAACTCATTGTCTCTTGTGGGCTTTGTAACATAATTTACTGTCATTTGCCTGTGTTCTTCTATCACATAGTAGATCAGGACTTAGCCTTCTCTTCTTCAGAGGAAAAGGTTGTAGGTTTTATGTAGTTGAAAAATCAAGAAATACCATGCTTTTTAAATGCATCATTATTAACAGTAACCTGTCCATGAAACAATATTAAGTTTCCTTTCTATAACATTCAGTTTTAAAAAGAAAGTACACAGGCTACCCCGGAAGATAGAAATATTTTGTTAGAAATTTTGTCAACTATGAATTTTTAAAATTTAGGGGTTCGTAAATCTTAGATTACTTAATACAGTGCAAACTCTGATTGAACATATTCACTAGAAAGATGCAGTTTAGTTGCCTTGAACATTTTCTTCCCAACTTCGTCATTTAGCTTCTGTGAAATCAGGTTAAGTCACTCCACTCTGCCTCCCTACCTTCCCTCTCACTGAACAAAGCTGGTAGTAGTACGGAATCCCTGAGTAGATTCCTGATTCAATGCATTTACTCTCTGTACAACTTTATCCAGACTAGATGGTGCTGGGAAATACTGTCATTCGATAAATATTTGTGAATGAATGAATAAAAAGTGATAACCATGGTTCTGAACTTGAAGCACAATAGTTTAGGTCTGGGAACAATTTATAGAATGAGATAGAATTCCCTATAATAAAAATGAAGGAATTATATATAAGTGGAACATCGATATCTAAAAGAGAGGATAATTTCAAGCTAATTTATAGAATCAGTAAGAAAACAAAGCAGTATAAAGATACCTAACAAGAATTAGATCCCTGTACCTCTAGTTCAAAATGAAACCTAAAGTTATTTTCATTTTTCTCCTAATACATTTTCCATCTACTGTTTTAGAAATTATATACTTTGTTTTGTTAGTAGTTACCCTATTACATAATATGTAATGTATTATTATGTATATTTTTGAAACATAACATATATAAAATATATATTCTATAAATTACTCCATAAATTATAATGTATAATCTAGTAAATTTTAAATTTTGCAAAATCTTGATCCTTATCTTGAACAATGGGGAAAGACTAGAACATTGTTATTCAAATAATCCTTTACTGATTTATATTCTATTTTGAAATAGTTTTGTTATTTCTTTCTCTTTTAGTTCTCTTTTTAATCCCACGAATTAGACAGTATTATATTTGTTTTACATAAAATTTGTTTACATTTACCTGGATGTTTATTATTTTATTTTCATAAAATTCTTTTTGTGTATTAAAAATTTTTTAATTTTATTCATTTTTGAGAGAGAGAGAGAGAGAGAAAGTGAGAGAGCCCACAAGTGAGGGAAGGGCAGATTGAGGGGGAGACAGAAGATCCCAATCAGGATCCTAGCTGTCAGCACAAAGCCAGATGTGAGGCTTGAATCTACAAACCATGAGATCATGACCTAAACCAAAATCAAGAGTCAGATGCTCAACCAACTGAGGCACCCAGGTTCCCCTCTTTTTGTGCATTTGAGACCTTCCTTCTAGGATAATTATCTTTTTGAAATATATGCTTCTAATAATACCTTTGTCAGAATCTCTCATTGGTTCATTTTAAGATTTTGCTTGTCTGAAAATTTCTTTATTTCCTTATTCTAGAAATTTTAAAAAAAATGTTTATTTATTTATTGAGAGAGAGAGTACATGCACACATGCACACATGGGGGAGGGGCAGAGAGAGAGAGAGAAAAGGAGAGAGAATCCCAAGCAGGCTCCATGCTGTCAGCACAGAGCCCCATGTGGGGCTCAATCTCAGGGACTCTGAGATCATGACCTTAGCTGAAATCAAGAGTTGGATGCTTAACAACTGAGCCATCCAGCCAGCTGCCCCTCGAAATAAATTTGAAATCTGTATTAAATTCTAGATTGAGGGTTTTTTGTTTGTTTGTTTGTTTGGTTTGGTTTTTTTGGTCAAGGTCTTATTTCATTATATTCTAATTTTTATTGTTACTACTGAGAACTCAACTATCAATTTAGCTGTTCTTCACTTTAGTTGTATTCCCTCTGATTGTTTCCTTTGTCTACTTTTAAGATATATGTCTGTCTCTTCTCTGTATATCTCTGTTTATGTACATCTAATAATAAGTAACAGCTGAAAATTTCTCAGAATTTATGATAGACCTAAGGCAAGCAAAATAAATAAACATGCTCCTATATTCATTTTTGTGAATCTGCAGAATCCCAAATACTATATATAATACACACTACCTACATATATACAGTACTTACATATACTTTTACATATAAGTATAAAAGTATACATATTTTAAGTCTGTTATGTATATATAGTAGTATATTATATGGTATTTGGCATTCTACAATTTCACAAATATGGGTATAGGAGAAATTCTCTGCTATTATCTCATATGTTTGAACCTCTGACCTCCTCATTTTATCTCTCATGTTTGTTTGTTTTTAAAGTGTATTTATTTATTTTGAGAGAGAGAGGGTGGGGGAGGGGCAGAGAGAGAAGGAGAGAGAGAGAATCCCAAGCAGGCTTTGCACTGTCGGCACAGAGCCTAACGTGGGGCTCGGGTCCACAAACTGTGAGATCATGACCTGAGCCAAAATCAAGAGTTGGACGGTTAACTGAGCCACCCAGGTGCCCCTATGCCTCATGTTTGTTAACCACTCCTTAATAATTTTCTTTCTTTGTCTCTCTGTATTGGATCAGATATGTCATCCAGTTTACTAATTCTTCCTCCAGCCTAGTTTAATTCGTTGTTCAAATTGTCCATTGAGTTTTTAGAATCCTTGCTTTAAATGGGAGTCTTTTTAAAATATTTATTTTATTAAAATTTTAAAAACCGTTTATTTGTTTTTGAGCGAGAGGGCATAAACAGGGGAGGGGCAGAGAGAGACAGGGACAAAGGATTTGAAGCTGACAGGAGAAAGCTCGATGCACAGCTCCATTTCACAAACCGTGATATCATGACCTGAGCTAAAGTCAGACACTTAACAGACTGAGCTGCCCAGGTGCCCTGAGTCCTTTTTTTTCAAATTGAAGTATAGTTGACACACAATATTACATTAGTTTTAGGTGCATGACATAGTAATTTGATAAGTTTGCACTTAATCTATGCTTACCAGAAGTGTAGCTGTAAGCTACATTATGTGGGAGTCTTTGATCTGACCTTTCAAAATGTACAGTCCTTTTACCTTTTATCCTATCCTTTTGTGGTATTTAAAACTAAAGTCTGGGTTACAAAGGATCAGCAGATATACCATGTACTCACACAACACTGATTCAACTCTCTTGAGTTTTCTAACCTGTTTTTCTTGACCTGTTGAGATTTCCTTTACTTTCTTGCAAACTACTTTTGCATTAAACATTAAAAAATATTTTTTTCAGCACTTTAGACATTCTCTAGCAGCAAGATTACTAAGGATATTTCTTTTGTAATAATACTGGAAATGGAAGTTTCTGTCCAATTTTAGCAAGATAAAGTTTAATACAGAAAAATGTAAAATTTTGTGTAAAATTACATAAGAATAAAAGTTCTTATTGATGTTAGTTTCTATATGAATAAGCAGAATGATGCAGTTTCTAGGGGGGAACTAGTAAAAACTAGTGTAATGGTAGGTTGCGTTAATAAAAATATAGAATCTCTTATAAGATAGGTGGTATCCGGTCATATTTTAATTGATCAGATCTCACTTGTGTATACCACACTCTAAGGAAGAGCCTGAGAAATGCCTGGAGGAGCAAAGCTGAAGAAGTCAGGGAAGTCATGATTCCTGCCTGTACTTATTTGAAGGGCCTTCTGGTGACTACAGTTTTTATATATGTCCCAGATTACAGAACTGAGATCAGTGGTGGAGCTTATAGGAAAATATATTCAGGCTTAATATTAAGAATTTTGAATGGAAGTGGGTGAAATGGGTGACAGGGGTCAAAATGTACAAATTTCTAGTTATAAAATGTATAGGTCATTATGATGTAGGGTACATCATAGTAACTATAGTTAATAATACTGTAGTGCTTATTTGAAAGTAGTTAGGAGAGTGGATCTTGAAAGTACTCATCACAAAAAAATTTTCTAACTGTGTATGGTGATGGATGTTAACTGGACTTACTGTGATGATCATTTTGCAAACATATAAATATTGAATCATTACATTGTGTACCTGAAAGTAATATATGTTTATTATGTATCAGTTATACCTTAAGAAAGATGCCAAAAAATATATAAGTGCCTGATATGTGCCACTTACTGTTTTAGGAGGCGTACTGATAAGTAAACATGCACTATAAGCCCTGTGTGATATGCACTGTGATAGGGCAAATGCAGAATGAAATAGAGCATTAGGAGCACTGGGTCAGTTTTGAAGGGGCAGTTCTGAGAAATTTTCTGGTGGGGGTGAGCTGAACTAATGGTGAATAGTACTTACCAGAAGAAGAGAAAGGTCTGAACGGTCTTGGCCTGAGGTCTCAAAGCAAAGGGAGTAACACTGCTTAGGTCTGAGAAGAGAAAATTAGCCCATTCCTTGGTCTGTAAATAGGAATTTAACATGGCTAGAGTAGATAGTGAAAGTAGGAGGGGAGGAAGATGAGGCTGGAAAAGGGAAGCAGCAACCAAGTTGTAAAGGGCAAAGAAGAAAGAAAAAAAAATTAAAGAACTTTCCAACCATGAGAGCTTTTTAATTTGAAATGTAATGGTCTATCTTTGAAAATCGTGACTCTTTCTCATCAGAGACATTTTTTTCTTTCGTAGTTTATTGTCAAGTTGGTTTCCATATAACATCCAGTGCTCATCCCAACAAGTGCCCTCCTCCATGCCCATCATCCCCTTTCCTCTCCCCCACCCCCATCAGCCCACAGTTTCTTCTCCACATTCAAGAGTCTCATCAGAGACGTTTAAACTGAGTATGAGCAGCCATTTGTCAGGGATATTGTAGAGAGAATTCAAGCATCACAAAGGATGGTAGGATCATTGAGATTCTTTCCTGTTCTGAGGTTTTGAAGGTCTGATGATATGATCTATCAATGATGAAAAATGATAGACTGAAGCAAAGCCTCTGGAGTGTCTTCCTGACTCTGCCATTGAGTTGCTGTGAGCCCTTTGGCTAGGCATTCTTCCATTCCAACCCCTCTTCTTGTGTATCAAAATGGAGGGACTTGGATGAGCTCAAGTAGATCTGCCATGTAGCAGTTATTACTATACCATTCTAGTAATGATATTTTCCCCCTCATTCTTTCTACATTTGTTAATTGGAATTCTTCTGTAAGACACTATTGTCAACTTTCATTTATTTATTAAATTATCTATTTCTATCCATATGGACTCATGGGTATTTACTTTATTCTTTGGATTATAATCCGTTATTTTTTTATTGTTCATATTATTACAGCGTTGGCCACTGGAAGAGCTGGATTTTACTGTTACAGAATAGAAAAGGTTTATTGATACTGTTTCAGATTCCACATAGCAACTAATCTTTAAGTAATTACTACTTGTTGAGTTTGGTGTAGAATCTAAAAAGAACCTCTGTAATTTTGAAAAGGCTATTAATATATTCCCCCCTTCCTAGGGCTCCTGAATGTCTCATTTGGTTAAGCATCTGACTCTTGATTTCGGCTCAGGTAATGATCTCAGCATTGATGAGATCGAGCCCCACGTCAGGCTCTGTGCTGACAGTGGCTCCTGATTGGGATTATCTTTCTCTCTCTGCCCTTCCCCACTTGCGTATGCACTCTCTCTTGCATGCCTATGTGAGCTCTTTCTCTCACAAAATAAATAAATAAATAAATAAACATTCAAAATCTATCTCTATATTTCTCCCTTTCTTAATACTTTTCTTCATGTACTTCAACTAAAACAACATAGTGCTACTGATTGAATGTAGAAGTAGATATGAGAATCTACTGTCTTCTTATTAAGCCAACCAAATTAAAGAATATGTAAAAATATAAACAATGTAAGGTGTTCATTTTTTATTTTGCAAAATATGTTATTACTTTTTAAAATGTAAGGAGTTTATTATTTTTAAATGAATTAACAAATATTTAAAATTTTTCTCTTTTAATTTTTTGTTTGGTAAATATCTATAGATATAGTCCAAAAAACCTAACTTCTTTGTGTTTCTTAATGATTTTTAAGAGTTTCAAAGGACCCTAAGACCAAAAAAAATTGAGAACAAGTCTTCTAGGCTATTTTTAGATGATAATACTCGTATAGTCAACTCTTTAACTCACAGATGGTCAACTTTGGTGGTTATCTGTGAAAATTTTTCTGTCTTTCCCTAAAGCAGTCATTGTGTGTTCAAAGGAATGTGGAAATGCGCAGTAATTTTAATATTAACCTATGTCTTAAAGTCTACCCAATTAGTTCCAAAGTCAAATACTGTATAAAAGGCCATCATTAGCAGTTTCTTTTGGCACAGTGTCTGATATATACCAATCAGTAGATATTTGTTGATTACATAAGTAAACATTGACATTTCTTGGATTTTTCTCTAAAAATCCAGATTAGCAATGAAATTGAGACTGTCATTGAAGAAACCACAAAACCAGCAACTGAGCAGATTGCAGAATTCAGTATCCACCTTTTGGGAGAGCAATACAGGGAAGAACTACAGGATCCCTCCAACATCTACCACCAGCACCTTGTAGAAGAGTTTATTTCTGAGGTGGGTGATTTTTTGGTTTCCTTCCTTTCTTCCCTCCTTCCCTCCTTCCCTCCTTCCCTCCCTCCCTCCCTCCCTCCCTTCCTTCCTTCCTTCCTTCCTTCCTTCCGTGACATTTTGCTGGGGTTGTAAATTTCCCATATTCACTAGACTGGTTAAAGGTAGGTGAAGGAATCAAGCTCTTCTGCTTGGTTCAGAGGACTGTAACTTAGCCACTCCTTCAGAAAATTCTGTAAAAAGATCACAGAAAGATAGATGAATTATTAAATTGAAGCAAAATCTCTCACACCTTTGCCATCTGCTAACAAATAAATACTATTTCCAAATTTTTCCTTTTCAGTGGCCTGGTTTTAACTAGACATAGTTGGAGAAATGAGTACCTTTGAGAAACTACATACATTGTGTTGTTTTTCTTGAAGGAACATTAAATTTANCTTTAAATGTCATCTTTAATATTCTTTTTCTAAATTAAAAAAATGTGGGGCAGTTAACACATGGGTAGTATACAATGCCAAGTCCAAAAGGACAAAAGAGTATCCAGTGAAAAGTAAATTTCCTTATCTCTGTTTCTTGGTTGGAGGTATTTTTACTTATTTTTTATTTTTTTTTAATGTTTATTTATTTTCGAGAGAGAGAGCATGAGTGGGGGAGGGGCAGAGAGAGAGAGGGATACCAAATATCCCAAGTGGGCTACCTCCTGATAGCAGAGAGACCGATGTGGGACTTGAACCCATGAATTGTGAGATTATGACCTGAGCTGAAGTCAGACACTTAACCAACTGAGTCACCCAGGTGCCCCTGTTGGAGATATTTTTTAAAAGGTCTTTTTTGTCTTTTTTTTTAAGTTTTCTTTAAATGTTTACTTATTTTTGAGAGAGACAGAGACAGAGTGTGAGTGGGGGAGGGGCAGACAGAGAGGGAAGCAGAATCTGAAGCAGGCTCCAGGCTCTCAGCTGTCAGCGCAGAGCCTGAGGCAGGGCTCGAACTCATGAACCACACGATCGTGACCTGAGTGGAAGTCAGATGCTTAACTGACTGAGCCACCCAGGCGCCCCAAAAAGGCCTTTCTTTAAAGAATCATGCATTAGACTATCCTGCAACTTTACTTTCTGGCAGAACTCTATACAGGACTTGAACTCAAGATTCTTTCAGTTAAAAATTATCCATACTTGGCCCCCTTCTTGTGTACATTTTCTCTTGTGTGGTGAGGCATTGAGTGCCCATCTCCCCTCTCTGTCCATTGACAGAGCACATAATTCCTTCCTGTTTATTTCTTTTCCATTCTCTCTTGATGGGGTTCTCCTTGCCCAGGTTTTTCAATTCCATTACCTTGGACTTGTTTCCTTCCCTAGACACTGTGTCTGGATGAGAAAAAGAAATATGCATCTCTCAGCCAAACAGCATCATTGTAGCCATCAGACATGGGGAGTGGAAGCCAGACGATTAATTTTCCTAGCTGTGTGGCCAAGTTGCAAGGCTGTATGGTATGTGGAAGAAATGTCAGCCAGGCCAGTGGCCACCTGGCATCAGATAGTGTCTTGGATCAGCTGTCTGGTTCTCTCTGCTCTTGGAGTAAGGAACCTTAATAAGCCTGAGTGTTTAGATAAACAATTGCACTGAATGACTGCATATTTAGAGGAAGTCTAATAAACATTTTGAAAAACATCTCCCGCAGAGACTTTATGAGGTACATAGCTCTTGGCTTGAGGTGATTTGGGGGTGATGAATGGTCTAGGCCTACCATGAAATGGTTTCTTCTCTGGCCAATCTCTATAGCCTCATACCCTTAAACCTGTAATGAAATGCCTACCAACAGCCACTTCTTTGTATAAAACAGCAGAGTCAGAGGTTGTGTCTCTGAAAGGCTCTGCCACTGTGTGTGCTGCAAATTGAAGGGGGCCCCTCTAGCTTTCTCCCTTTAGGGCACAGTCACAGGGATCACTTCTTTAATACTATTTCCTAGGTAATAATGTGGTAAGACATACAGGGAAAAAGAAAGCCTGCTTAAAGAGGATTGAGGTTCAGGAGCTATTGCTTTTTTTTTTTTTTTTCTTTATGAGAAGAGTAAGATAAGCATAGGATAACATCAAGTATGATATCAGAGAGAAAAAGGTCAGCACGATAGGCTTGGGAGCATTGGTACCTGAAGATAGCCACAGTACCAACACAGTGTCCTTGCATCGTGCCTTATGTTCTGCAGGCTGCTTGGTCTGTTGGCTCGCAGCAACCATGGGAGTAAACATCTCCATTTCACACATGAGGCTCAGTAGGCTGAGTAAATTGTTCATTTCAACCTCTAGGAGTAGAAGGGAAAATCAAATCTCCTTCTTCCCTTCAAAGTGTTCTTTCCTTTATACCATATAGATTCCCTTAATTTTAATTCAAGTGAGGAGTTAAGGTGAGCTTTCCAGGTTTCCCAGTTCTGGTCCCGATTCTATAACATTCTTACCATGAAGCAAGGGGAAGAAGAAGAGGCATGAAATTCATTGGGAAGAATATGGGCTTTGGTGTTAGAAAGATTTGGGGTTGAATAAATTCTGATTTATTCAAATGCATGACCCTGGGTAAGGTGGTTGACATCTCATTTTTCTCCTCTATAAAATGGGGAAAATATGTATCTCTTGGCATTATTGCAAGGATTAGAAGCACCGTGCACATAGAAGTCATTCAATAAACTGTACCCATTATTAATCCTGATGTTACTAAAGTGGGATGATTCTTTCACCTGGACACCTATATGATAGCTAATTAGATGTGATGAATTAGAATACTTGTGTGTGGTTAGACTCGAGATGGCAAAGCCCCCAGTGAGATGGGTCTAGTGATAATAATAATAACATACAGTTGTATTGCATTTTGCAGTTAATGGAGCACTTTCAGGTACATTCATGTTAATCTTATGAAAACCGACATGGTTGATGGGCAGGGCACTATTAGTTCTATAAAATAAGGCACTTACATTGCCAGCAGAAACAATTGACACTAACTCATTTTTGAATTCCTATCCTGTGGATTCCATCTCCACTTTCATTCCAAGAGAATTATGGTACTTCTGTCTTTCCTCTAAGGGAATAAAACAAGACAAATTATTATAGCCAAAGAGTTACATGGGTTTGGATTCTTTATCCTTAAGGCGTTAAGGTCATCAGCAAACCATGATTTTTTAAAAATCCCACTCTCCCAATTTTATCAAGATTTGGCTTTAAAAGCAAATGCCCAGAGATGTCTCCAAAGTCCATTAATAACTTCCTTCCCTTGTTCTGGTGTTGGCTCCATTGTGACTTATCTGGTGAGATGGTCACCTTCTGAAATCTGGGTTAAATGTTCAATTTGTTAAAATACGTATTTATGCATGCCCTGACTATTTTTAGGTTTTTAGTTCAGTTAGCATTCTTTCCCACCCTCTATTCACTAAACTTATATTGATTTACATGGCTGGATTTTAAAGATCTCCTTAGTTCCTGTAGACATAATGCTCTTAAGCTGATCTTTTGACCAGTTAAGTTACCTGGTCACTGCTTTGCAATCTCCATGACAGTCAACAGGGTTTCTCTCTCTTCTGGGGACTGAGCTTCAACTCATGGACAATTTTCTTTCTTTCTTTCTTTCTTTCTTTCTTTCTTTCTTTCTTTCTTTCTTTCTTTCTTTCTTTCTTTCTGTTTATCGTCGAGTTGGTTTCCATATAACACCCAGTGCTCATCCCCACAAGTGCCCTCCTCCATGCCCATCACCCCCCACCCCACACCCATCAGTGAACAATTTTCTAATGTTGATTGTGTTCACAGTTCCCTCATGTTGTAGGAACAGGAAACAGATGCCATCAGAAACTTGACACTGAAAGAAAATGAACACTTTACTGTTTATGAGTGTGTATGCTGCACCAGATTTCTAATCCAAACAATTACATTTAAAAATGCTATTCTGGGGGTGCCCGGGTGGCTAAGTCAGTTAAGTGTCTGATTTTGGCACAGGTCAGATCTCACAGTTCGTGGGTTCAAGCCCAGAGTCGGGCTCTGTGCTGATAGCTCAGAGCCTGGATCCTGCTTCGGATTCTGTGTATCCCTCTCTCTCCCTCTTTGCCCCTCTGCCACTCATACTCAGTCTCTTTCTCTCAAAAATAAATAAACATTAAAATACTTTTAAGAAATGCTATTCTAGCTTTTTTTTGGAAACTAATGCTTTTATCTACATTTAATCCCACAAGGGTAAAAATAATGTTTTATCAACAAGAAGTTGCTTTTCATAATTTGGAAAGAAATCAATATTAAAGCACATCAAAACCTTAATGTAAAAGAAAAATGTGGCAGTGTTAAGAACTATTTTCTAACATTGTTAACTATTTTAGTTTTCTTATGTAACTTTCCACTGTGTATCTGTATACATGTACAAGCTCCTACTAGTTATAAACAGTGCACTTTATATTCAACTCTTAAAGCAGTATTTTATATGTACAATTTCACATTTCTACATAGCTATAAATTTTATTTTTATTTTTAATAGGTTGAAAGTGCATTTACTGGGTTACCAGGCTATAAGGACATCCATGTACTTGACTTTAGGTAAGTCGACTCTAAAATTGTACTTGTTCAGTAGCACTCTTTATTTCAATGTAGTATCTCTTTACAGCTCTTACGCTTAACTCCCATGCTAGCATTCTTAGGGCTTGGGGCATTTGGAGTATGGCTGTGGCCCAGCTGTTGGATGTAGGGGAACATGAATAGAGATACTGTATAACATCACAGCAAAATTAATAGTGCCAACATCTTAACCTTGGCATACTCTCTTGTCACAACTTCTGGGTTTACCAGTAATAACAGCAAGTGCTTACATGGCATTTACAGTGTGCCAGGATTCATATCTATGTTAACCTCATTTATTCCCAACAGCCCTGCTTTGAGATAGTTATTATTATCCTCCTTCATTTTTTTCTAATAAGGACTCCAGAGAACAGGGAATTTCAGTAATTTACCCAAAGACACTCAGGTGGTTGTCTGTACAAGGGAGAGGCCATGACCAGTCTCCCCAGTTCAACCTTCACACTTTTCACAGAATACTGCCTCTAGTTGTGACCAAAGCCCCTATGAGAACCTAAGAATATGAGGCCTTTGAAGACCCCTCTCTCATGTGATCTCAAAGGCAACATGACCTTGCAGCCAACTTCGCTGGGTTCAAACCTTAATTTGCACTCTTGGTCAGATGATTTTAGATAAATTACCAAGTTTCAATGTCTCATTTGTATAAAAAAGATAATTTACTATTAATTCTGCTGTATTAGAAATACTCTGAGTAAATTATATAACTTCTTTGTTCCTCAGTTTCTTTACCTGTAAAATGGAGATTCTAATGGCTGTTAATAATCTTAATGAGGATTAAATGAATTAATTTCTGTAAAACAATTAGCACAGTTTTCTGCCATATGGGAAGTTCTATTAAGTGTCTGTTATATAAAATTAATAAATATTAAAGGCTGTTCAATATCCTGTAGGTTAGTCAGACCTGATCTTTCCCAATCCCTTAGCACTTTTCTGTATAACATCTGATTTTTTTCTCATTGATTTTAAACTACATAACTCATTATGTTTCCTAATTTTGTTAATGCCAACAACTGCAGTCCTCTGCTGATCTACTAAAAAATACTTATTTAGAAAGAGAAAGACTTATGAGTGGTTTAAAAAGTATTTTTTTAAAGTAGTTTATTGTCAAGTTGGTTTCCATATAACACCCAGTGCTCATCCCCACAAGTGCCCTCCTCCATGCCCATCACCCCCTTTTCCCTCTCCCCCACACCCATCTACCCTCAGTTTGTTCTCAGTATTCACGAGTCTCTCATGGTTTGCCTCTCTTCCTCTCCCCAACTATTTTTCCCCTTCTTCTCCCCCATGGTCCTCCGTTAAGTTCCTCCTAATCCTCCTATACGTGCAAATATTTTAAATACAGTTTAAAGACAGTAAATATTATCATTTTAAAAATAGAATCTTCTCTCTCCCTTTGTCCACTTCCTTCAGTCTATAGGAACTTGTCAGCAACTGATACTAATAAGCATTTTGACTTAAGGAAATATCTTAGAGGAAGTATATTAAGAACTTGAATTTTGATGAATGATGTGACAGTTATAACTGTCTTAAACTCTACTTAACACTTTCAATTTTTATTTTCAGGTCCCCCAAGGAAAATGGCAGGTAGAGTACTTTTTGGCACTTTTTATACTGTTCACTGATTGAAAAGGCAGTTTAGAAAATATGGTATGCTATATTTTCAATATGGAATAACTTCCAATATTAGTGTCCAATATTCCAATATTAGTGTCCAATATTAGTGTCCATCCCCTTACAGATCAGGGGTTGGCAAACTTTTTCACTTAAGGGTCAGGTAGTAAATATTTTAAGCTTTTCAGGCCATATGTTCTCTGTTGCAACTACTTAACTCAGCCATCAGATGAATGTAGATATTGGTAATACACTGAAAATGAATGAGCATGCCTACATTCCAGTAAAACTTAATTTATGGAAACTGAAATATGATTTCATGTAATATTCACATGTCATAAAATATTCTTGTTTTGATTTTTTTTTCATTTAAAAATATAAAATCCATTAATTGATGGACACTGGGCTGGATTTAGCTCACAGGCTGTAGTTTACAGACCCATGCCATACACTGTTGACTGTCATGANCCCCTGTCATGAACTTTTAAATGTTGAGTTATACTTAATTAAAATAGGAATGAAAACTGCCATTAATGTAAGCAGTTTCAAGTATACTGTCATTCAATAACATAATCAAGTGTCACTTTAAGTGGTAAATGAAGGGGAGAAAGCTAATCTCTATAATAGTTCATTTGCAAAAACAGTTGCTCTCTAGAATTTCTTAGAAGAAGCATATAAAAGTATAGTCAAATACCCATTGTGGTAGTTGATTGTCATTTTTTTGCCTTTGGATTCAAATTTATTTAAAATTCATTTTCTCAGGGTGCCTGGGTGGCTCAGTCGGTTGAGCGACTAACTTTGGTTCAGGTCACAGCTTCACAGTTCTTGAGTTCAAGCCCCACATCCGGCTCTCTGCTTTCAGTGCAGAGCCTGCTTTAGATCTTCTGTCCCTCTTTCTCTCTGCACCACCCCTGCTCATGCTTTCTCTCTAAAAAATAAATAAACATTAAAAAAACTCATTTTCTCTTGCAAAATTGATAAGTATAATAGAAAATTTATGAAGCAAATTTATGGGTTATTATGGGCATGTTTAGACATACAGTAATACTCCATTGTAATATTTTATATCTGAAAAGAGTTTTCTTACTTCTTCATTTAGTGTCAATTTGTTATTTGTATGTTTCATGCCTGTGGTGATATCTCTGGTCCTTTGTAGTATTTGCTGCTTTCCACTCACAGAGTCCCCCTTAGGATCTCCTGCAGGTCTGCTTTAGTGATCATGAGGTCCTTCAGTTTTGTTTGTCTGGGAAAACCTTTATCTCTCCTTCTATTCTGGGTGACAGCCTTGCTGGATAAATGATTCCTGGCTACATACTTTTCCTATTCAGCACATTAAATATTTATTCTCCTTCTGGAGGTGAGAATATTTTGCCCAAGACAAACTGATTTGCCATAAGTTATATGACTAGGAGGTATCAGATATTTTGACCAAGGTAATCACAATTTTGGTTTCTATACTCTTTTTCTATGTAAATTGTTCTGTGTGTATATATTATAGGTATATGTGTTGATGGTCAGTTCTCAACCAGAGGGCCTGATCACTTAATTGTTGCCCTCTTGGCTTCATTAGAATATGAAAACAACCCAAACTCTCATGTTAACCCTATGACCAAAAGACTGGTATCCAGTTACTGAGTACTAAGTCCTCAATAGGGACACAGACAACAATATGAAGCCTTTAGATTATGATAGAATTGTTAAACTAGGTACAGTTTCTAAAATTGTTCAATATTGTCAGATATTAGCCACTTGATAGAATTTATTCATAACTTTTTGTTATACTTGTGTTCTGACCTGTGTATGAATGAATGTATGGCACAGAAATAGTCCATTTATATAATATATAACCTCTATCTTTCTCTTGCTCCATAAGCATTTATATGCATATGAAATTTTCTGTTTGCTTTGTACTTGTCTCAAGGTTCACATATTATTTTAAGTTAGCAGATTACCCATTTGAAGTGAATTAATAATATATCTGCTTGGTATACTTCAAAACTTCAGCTCCAGGCTTTGTAAGTGTGTCCCTTCTTTGTAATAGAAGAGATTTTATAAAGGATGTCTGAGTTTCTCTGAAATATGTTTATTTTGGTTGATCTTAATGAGAGGTGATACTATTATTTTTTTCCTCTTTAAAATCTGTGCATGTTAAACAGCCAATCAGGGCATTTGAGGTAAGAGAGTAAGAAAAGGTAAATTTCATCTCCACATGATTGATACTTCTGGAAATAGGTGTCAGACAGAGAAACTTCCTCTATATAGCATAAGCTGTTTCAGTCTAGTTTAGAAGATAAAAGATGGTGATACAGTGGTGGTTGGTTAACTCAGAGGTTCTGTGTGTGGAGAGCCAGCACTGCTTTCTTCAATCAGATAACATTTTGTCTTCCAGTGTGCATGCTGCTTCTTATGTGCTTCCTTGGCCTCTGGGCTTTCTTTTTTTCTGTCCCTCATCCTGAGATGTCTCTCTACTACATTTACCATATCAGAACTCAGTCTGTTTTGGATCATAGTGACATTCTCAGTTCTGAGAGTAGAAGGTTTCCTGATTCCTTAAGCATTTCTTTGAGTTCTTTTTCTAGGACAAAACATGGTGAAGAATTGCAGCATACCTCCAAGGCACTTTATCTTTTTAAATGAATTTCTCCTAACTAAATAAGGTAGACTAAGGCAGAAGTATTATTTTTAGATATCCAAGGGAAACATTGGGAGACAAATTATATTTTGTCAGTAAAGAGTAAGACCCATAATCTAATCCAGATTGCACAGATTTCTTGATCCAGGAACATTTCCTTTGATCTTCTCCGTATGATATTTAAAAGTCATGCAGGGCACATGGTAGACTCCCAGTGAAAGTTGATTCTTCTTGTCTGGCTTTCTGCATAGCATAGGAATGAAATCAGGGTTTTTTCCTTCATTTTTTCCTTATCACTGCTTTCTGTCTTAACATGAAATAGGTTGTGCAAAGACCCCCAGAACCTCACCTTTCTGGAGATGTAGTCATGGTCCATCCCATAGAATTTGGGAAGAGCATGCACATCCTCAGGGTTAGGTTGTGGCTGTGAAGTAACATCTCTAAAATATTACTCAGAAGACTTAAATGTATGAAGATAATATATGCTCTTTAATGTGAAAAATGTAGAGACTTTCATATTTAGAGACTAAAATTCTTCAGATCAAGTTAGGAGTATCATACTGTTATTTAAGTGGCACAAATTAGTCATCTTATCTGCCTGCATTAGTGAATAAAATTGACTGTTATTTCTTTCACTATTTTTAAAAGTATTTATTGAACTACTCTGAGTCAAGCATTATGCTAGATGCTTGGAACACATAAATGTGTGGTGAGTTCTGACCAGTAGATGTCCCTCTTACTATTTTATTCTACCTCAGTGCCATCCTTTGGTTATTTTAGCATACTTTACTGAATTTATTTCTTTACAGAAGAGGATCAGGAATTACCCATGAATCAGTGTATTCTGATATGAAAAATTAAGAGACTGAAGGAAGTTCTAGTTAACAAGCTGATGTCTTACTACTTTGTAGAGAATCACGTGATCAAAATGCTCAGTTACCACTTTAAACCACCCTGTTAGAAGTGATAGCTTATATGATCTGGGAGGAAAACCTTACGGAAGTTACTCAGAGTAAGATAAAAACACCACAAAGGCCTGATTACTTGTATTGCTGGTAAGGGATGTCACTTTCATAGTGTCACCTGTCATCCAGGGTGTGAATCTGCAGTAAGCAAGCCTAGCACAGACCCAGAACTGCCTGTACTCCCATGAAGAACAGGTCTCTTAAGACCAATTCATGCTTACCAAATCATAAGATATGATGCATTCTCTAGGATGCTGATTGATTTACTTAAAGCAAGAAATCTGCCAAGTGACCAATTGTTGCATTGTATGGCTCATGCATTCTTTACCTATAGGAAAATCTGTAGGGAGTTATAATCAAAAGTTTCCTTTGCAAGCTCAAAATAAGAGAAAGGAAGTTGGGTGATCTTAATGGCCAGTATCATTAAGCCATGCTAGCTTATTGTGACTATCTCTAATCTAGGGAATCTACTTTTATAGGGAAGCCATAATACATTGATCAGAAGATTTCCACTAAATAGTGAAATAAATTAGTTAACTAATCCCTCTTTCTAGAATCCATGAGATCATTCTCATTATGTCGATAATTTTTGTTTAGTTATGTGTATACCTTGATTAGACTGTAGGTTTCTTTTTATATTTAGACAAGTTTAGATTTTTATTTATTTTGTGGGTACTGAGAACCCTGAAGATATCATGGTGAATATCGAGGATAGAAACTCAAAGAGAGACTGAAAGGCAGTCACTTTAAACAAAATCCTTTTACAAAACCACAAAGGCTGTAATCAAAGAATATATAATAATTTGTAAGTGAGTTAGAGGAGGGAGTGCTTAAATTATTTGTATGCTTCGGTTTGGGAGTCAGTTTGCTCATATGTGAATGTCTGAAGGAGGCAAATTGTCTTCATCTCATGTCTATCTTGAGTAGTCATCTTTGGGAAGGTAGTGTTCTCCTTTCCTGTGGAAGGATCTTGGTGTGACTTGCTGGTTACTGCTTCTGATGACTGTGTCTCATAGACAGACTGGAAGCCAGAGTGATGACTAGAGCAGAGCTCATATGACTTTTTTGGATAATAGTTTAATAAAGTCTACTGAGAGTATAGCATAGTAGTTCAGAATGCAGGTGCTGGAGTCGGGCAGATCTGTGTTTGAATCTTGACTTACACGTTGGAAAATTTTAGGCAAATCCTCTAACTTCTTTAAATCTCAGTTTCTTCAATAATAATCTGAAGATTATATTCACGCCTATAAAGGCGTGAATATAATCACGCCTTTATAGGGTGATTATAAAAATTAAATGAGATAAAGCATGTGAAATACCTGTCACATTGTCTGCAGAGCATGGTGGTGACATCCATGCTTTTTGAGACCCTCCCCACTCCCAGGTGTAATGTTTGTTCTCTATGGGTCTAAAGCTCCTTTCTTTGTGCTTCCTTAGCAGGGCCTAATCTGTTCTCTCTTTTAATCTATAGTGGCATAGATGTTCACTATGCAGTTACCTTCAATGGTGAAGCCATCAGCAATACCACCTGGGACCTCATTAGCCTTCATTCCAACAAGGTGGAAAACCATGGTCTTGTGGAACTGGATGATAAGCCCACTGCTGTTTATGCAATTAGTAACTTCAGAGATTACATTGCTGAGACGCTGCATCAGAATTTTTTGTCGGGCAATTCCTCTTTGAATCCAGATCCTGACTCCCTCCGGCTTATCAATGGTGAGTTGATATCCATCATAAAGTCCTTGTAAAGCTTTAGTTTCTCTTCCAGTATACTCGGGGGAAAACCGATTTCCTTGAATAAATGTGGTTCTGAGCATTCTCTATCATAGTATGAATCATAGTATGAATGGAGCTTTAGCCACAGAGCTATTTTGGAGAGATCAGTCAAGAGCTCTTGGGAGTATTTGCAGACAAAAGACCACAAAAAGGGGAGAGTAGAGAAGAGCATGATATTTAGAAATAGTTTAGGGAAATGGGAGCAAAATATAAGAAAAACAGAAGTAGGATCTTTAAGTGTGAATGGAAACAGGTTATAGGGCTGCCCAAGCAATGAACTCGTTAATTCTCTACAGTTAATTCTCTACAGGCAAATCAACAGCCAGAGAGCAGAAGATAAAGAGTAGCTCAGGAAAGTTCAGGGAAGATCTTGGTCAAAGAAGAACTGAGACTGAGTGGTCAGTCAGGAGAATCCTAGAGAATCCAGTACTAAGTTTGAATTTAGATAGTTGGAGAGAGCCAGTTATGATCTGAAATTGATAGGTGGATCTGGCATCATCAAGGAAAGGTTGACTACTTTGGATTTAGAGGCTAAGAAGTGGCCTAGTTAATCTCTGACTAAAGTTTGCTAAGAATCTGGTAACTAGTGTTGCATGAGTTTAACTCATCAGGGATATGGTGTCCTGTTCAATTACTTGCTACTTCAGGTTTCCTTGTTTATTATTTCTTCACTTATGGGTAGCCAAGCTTTTAAAATGTCCATGGAGTATATTTTATTGAAGTGATTGCATGGAAGAAGTACCAGCTGCCAAAGAGGAAAATTCATGAATGAGAGGCAATACTAACAATGATGCATTTTATATCCTACATTTTCTACAATTTTTCTTTCAATTCCTACATTTTCTTAAGAGAAGAGAGCCTGTATCTTTTCAGGCAGTTATCACCTAGGCCGTGTGTGTGTGTGTGTGTGTGTGTGTGTGTGTGTGTGTGTAAATAAATAGACACAAGAGAGAGAAAAAGGGTTTAATAAAATTTTACTTTGTATAATTACTTCTTCCTAAGTAAGTATTTTTTTGAGGGCTGAACTAAAACTTTAAATTGCTTTTCAATTATTTTGGCTGCTAGACTGATGTTTCCTTAATATGACAATGTGCTAAGTCAGAGCCACAAAGTAGCTTGGACTTCATATGGGCTAAACAGAACTTTAAAGTGGAGAAACACTTTCTTTGTAGATGATAGTGATATTAGGCTATCTGTTCTAAAACACTAGAGAATCTTCATATTTTGGAGCAGTGCAGGTACCCTGGACTTATTTTTATTTATTTATTTTTTTTTTACAAATAGTTCATTGTCAAGTTGGTTTCCATATAACACCCAGTGCTCATCCCCACAAGTGCCCCTCTCCGTGCCCATCCCCCCTCCCCCCCACATCCATCAGTCTTCAGTTTTTGTCAGCATTCAAGAGTTTCTCATGGTTTGCCTCTCCCCCTTTCCCCCACTATTTTCCCCCTTCTTCTCCCCCATGGACTTATTTTCTCATATACTCCTGTTTCATTGTTCTATCTTCTTGGAAGACCTGAGCTAGATAAAATAGTGAAAAGAGAAGAGGCTTATTTTAATCTGAAATTGCTGAAGTCCTTTAGACAAGGCTAGTATAGACCAGCTGAGGACTACCTATGGGGACAACAAATAGGCAGAAGTTCTCAGGAATCTGGATATTGGGATCAGAGAAAAGACATAGCTAGGAGGTCATGACCTGAAGGGGATAGGAACCTAAATTGAGCAGAAGGTACAAATACCAAGGTTAATAATGAAGGTAGTAGAAGAATGACATGAAGATTAAGGTACACAACAGGCCAAGTGAGGTTGTGTAGGAAACTAAATCCAGCATAGCAAGGTCTTCTTTGTATGTGGAGCCTG
This sequence comes from Crocuta crocuta, assembly GCF_008692635.1. Taxonomy (NCBI): domain Eukaryota; kingdom Metazoa; phylum Chordata; class Mammalia; order Carnivora; family Hyaenidae; genus Crocuta; species Crocuta crocuta. The sequence continues at coordinate 2,027,339 of NW_027531917.1, forward strand.
GGAGTAGATCTCTCTCCTAGAAGATGTCCTAAAAACGAGTTTAACAACTGAGGATTTCTAAGCAAATTTAACAAAAGCTTTAGGATATACAGTACAAACTAATTCAGGTGCTTTGATCTTTCATTAGATGAATGTTTCAGTTATACAAAATTTTGTCCCTAAAATCTATTTCTGTTTTCATGCCAACTGGGCATTCTGAATAGCTTCAGCTTTCTAGATAACTTGGTCATCATTTTTTAAAGATATATCATCTTTGACCATAGAAGACATGGGAATAGCAAACACAGTTGTAAAGAGTTTTGGAAAATACTTAAACCAAATAGAGTTTTTGGCTTTTGACTGATCCCTATACGTCAGACCAGTACTAACAGGTGAATAAAGAGAGATTCTGCTTCTATTTTTAGTACATACACCAGATCAAATTGGGGCAATCCTTTTTTTTTCTTTAGTTTTTATAGATTCCCTCGCCCATTCAGGCAAAATAAATTTCTTCTTTGTATCTCAAATATGGTATTATATGCCCCTCACTTCATTTTGAATTTTTTTTTAATGTTTTATTTATTTCTGAGAGAGAGAGACAGAATGAGCAGAGGAGGGTCAGAGAGAGAGGGAGACACAGAATCTGAAGCAGGCTCCAGGCTCTGAGCTGGCTGTCAGCAGGAGCCTGACTCAGGGCTCGAACCCACGAACCGTGAGATCATGACCTGAACCGAAGTCGGATGCTTAACCGACTGAGCCACCCAGGCGCCCCATCCTCACTTCATTTTGTAATTTGTGTTTATCTCTCTGACATAGGGGATACTTGTATAGGAGAAACTTAACTTTATTAATATTTATAGTCTCAGCTTTATCAGTTTGTGTAACTAGAAGGATTCAATAAATCTTTGTTGAATTAAATTATACAATCTACTGTCTTACCTTTATTGCTCTTTAATACTGGCATAATGATAAACTCTCTGGTGTCCTAGTCCATTTTTCAAAGGTATCTTCTGCCAAAAAGGAAATAATTTTGCATAATTTTCTCCATTCTTAGCATCCACCAAATGAGTTGGAATTTCAGCTTAACTTCCTTATTAAAGTGAAAAAATCAATTTAAAAGCATCTCCACAGAAATCTTGAAAAGAGTAAATAATGCTTGAAAAAAGAAAAATAATATAGGAGTGTCTTAAATGTAATAATGAGAAGAAGAATATTTTATGTCGGAGTCTTATAATTAAGATAGATTGTGTTAATATTGATGTAGGCAGGCTGGGTTCAAGGAGACCAGCCAAGAGAGGGTCCTTCAGGACAAGCCAAGAGGGTCCTTAAC